>NW_010433562.1:3100-52606 GCF_000710305.1 Buceros rhinoceros silvestris | reverse complement strand
TTTATTTTTATTTTCCTTCATAAAAAGAAAAAAAAAAAAGGCTGTTCGCTGTGATAATCCCCTTGGAAAAGGGGATCCCTGCTGTAGGGGGGCGGGGGGAGGACGGGAACTGACTCGAGCTGGAGTACATGGAAGGGGAGAGGGGAGTTTGCTCCAGGACCGTGTTGGTGCTTGGGGCAGGGACTGCGCAGGCAAACACCAGGATAAAAAATCCCTGATAATGAGGCAAAACGCGAGAGGAAGAGCTCTTTTCCCCACGTATCTTCAAAAACCACATCCCTCATGCATGTGGACTGCAGGACTTCACTCTTAATTATGCAACTAATTACTGTTTTTCCCTAGAATCAACTAGTTTTTACTTGGAAGTGACTTGGCAGATTTCTGTCGATCATCATATTGACGGCTGAGGAGGGGCGCGCAACAGCCACACGTAGCAAAACTTGGGTTTTGGGACAGGACACATTGTGTTGGTATTGAAGCAACCCACTGAAAACTTAGAGCCCAGTTGCTTTGCATTAAGCTGCTCAGCTCATGATTCATAATAGAACTCGAGTGTGAAAGATGAACTTCAGGGGTGAGGCAGCTGACCAGTTTTCTCTGTTCCCTTTATGTTGTCAGGAGAATCCAGTTTTTTTACTTACAGGAAAAAATGGAATCTGAGTAGAAACGTATTTTAAATGTATTTAGTTACTTGATAGCCCTGCATAATATAGTCGAGCTTGTTTTCAGTGTTTATAATCTCCTACAAGTCAATATTATGAAGTATATTTGTCAATACCTGGTTTTATTTAGTCTTTAGCGTGTCTACGTATAAATTGGAACTAATATGTGGTACTTACAGCTTAAAAGGAGGAAAAAATGATGCGTGTGCTGTGGAAGAAAAAAATGACAAGTGAGATAAAATGTCTCAGACAAATATAAATCAAGTGTTGAGCGGAAGAATGAAAATAAAACTTTGTGAGCAAAATTACCGCTTTAAAAGAAAAAAGCTAATGTGGAGCATCCTTTGTAAGCTGCCTCCTGTTTGTATGCTGCAGCAGTTTGGGTTTTCTCTTCTGAAATGTAGTGGTAGTGATGTGCTCATCATTGCCTGAAAAAACAGCTGGAAATAAATAATATTCCATTGTAATCAATCTGTTCTCACTTCCTCTCTGCGCAGCGAGGCTCACAGAGCAGAACAGGATTGTTTCACAATTATCTGTCATCTCATGGAAAACATCAGTTTCCCAAGTACAGGCTAAAAATGCTGGTTTTACCCACCTGCTTTTTTTTTTTTAAAGCAAGTTATCAGTTTGAGAATACTTGGATGGCTGAATTCATCCAGCCGGAAATCTGTAGGTGTACGTGACCACATAGAGGGAAACCTTTTGGCTAGCTGAATTCTGTTCCTGGTCTATGTCCATAAAGATGGAAGAAAATATATAAGCAGCGGTACTTATCTCTCCTGCCTATGGACATGAGACCTTCTTCCACGGAATTTGTCTTTACTGGAATTCTCTGTCTGTCTGTGCGCCTCACAGCGGTATGTGCAACATTTGATAAATGGTATTTTCTGTTTGGAGGCATGTTTATAGTGTAATAACTAGAAAACAATCCTTTGTCCTTTCATGTTTTATACACGCATGTATCACGTATGTGTGTATATATATATTTCAGGAGCATAGCTCTGACTACTTAAGAATACCTATTGGTGAGGATTCTTCTTCTTAATCCGAATCAAAATGACGGGGACAGCTTAAAGGTTTGGTAAAAGGTGATTTTTCTTTTCTGTTGCAAACCCAAGGGCAATCACATCATTCATTTATCACAGAAAACGTTCGACATAGGTAGCTGCTTGTTCAGGGGAGTTGTTGGTCAATTCAACTGTTAGATGAACCTAGCTGTAAAAACTGTCTTGGCTGGCTGGTGGCAGCCAGATGTGAATTGTTTGGTTTCTAGAATGGTACTATCCCTCCTAAGGCTGACTTGGAAATCTAGATAGCAGCGGCAACTGCAGGGGGCAGAAAGTGTCCGTTCCTCCTGCTTTCCTTACTCAGCCTGCTGCATTATGCTTTGGAAGACCATTTTAATGCTGCTTACTGTTTGCTGTTCATTTTTAATATGTACCTTTTCTGCGAATGAGCTTTTATGAGCTCCAGCTCTCGGTTCAGTATGCTTTACAGCCAGCGTTTTGAAGAGAATAGCTGTAAAGCACGGTTTATAGCTGGAAAGCGATCTCCTGAACATCTATTTAAATTGTCAGTCAGAGGCAAGAGGTAATTGAGTATATATCTCTGTAGATACTGGGATTCCGGTGAAGGTTTTAGGAGTACATTCACTTCTGAAGCGTTGCCTGCACCGGGATTTGAGCTGTTGTCATGGTGCATCGATGTATCTACACGAAGGAGCGAGGCTGTAGCTCGTCTCACCTCACTGCGTCTTGGCCAAAGTAGTAACGTGCAGCAGTTGTCTTATGTGCTGTTGTAGGCAAAGGCTTTGCGGTGCTGTAAATGTGCTGCTGATAGTACAGCCTAAGCAGAGACAAAACCTGCCTGTCACAGTGTCTGAAGAGCAGAACTGGAAAAGGGGTAGAGGAGGAAATCTGAAGAACAAGTCTTGAAATTTTAATAATTGTGATTAGAAGTTGGAACTCAGTTTCAGGGCTTAAGGTGTCCGTAAAGTGGTGCAAAATCAGGGTTGACTGTCTTGGCTTTAGGATTCTGACCTGTGACTCTTGATTTTTAATTTGTGATAGTTAGAGTCTGTTTAATAAGCTGAAGGCAAAGCTCATGTTTCTGTAGGTCTTGGACTTTACCTTGAATATTTTGACATGGAAATTACCTCACAATTAAGTAACACTGTATAAGAGGTCTTTAAATTTGACACCACTCCCCCTCATTCAGGAATTGTGGAACAGGCGGAGGATGCTAAAAAGACTTAACACCAGCCCTTCGTTTCAGCTTTTTCCATTTTTCTGTAGGGTCACACTTCAGAACGCTTTGCTTTAGGATTATAGATGAGAAATGCAGGGTTTGGTCCCCATCAGTGAGCAGTTAGACATGTAATGCATCTGTGTGTCTAGGGGCTGGTAAGTAGCAGTTTCAGTGCTTGAAGGGCAGCTGAATTTGCAGTTAAACTCTGTCTTCCTGTACTGTACACCTTGGAGGAAGAATATCCCGTTCTGAATGGTTCTTACTATCACTGCTCTGCAAATGCTCTTGATGATAAAAGTAAACTGCTCATCGTGACCACAGTCATGATGTGCACAAGGTCCTATCTGGAATTTCAGAATGTTGATTCTGTGCTGCTGCCAATAGATCAAAGAATAATTGCCTGTCAGGGTTGTACGCTCTCATTGACAGCGGGTGCGTTCTGGCATATTTCTTCCTGTTTGAGAGCTTCTGTTGTTTTTTCTGTTGTTCTCTCTTTACGTGGACCCTCTAGGCCGATGCTTTCAGATGTGAAGAAACATTTTTATAGGTGATGACCTTTCTTCAGGTATCCTTCTCCCTATGTATGTGTGACTTCAGTCCCTCATTCCTTATAATATTTGACAGGTAATGAGTTCACGGGTATTTATAACTGAAATGGCTTTGGTTCCTTTCCCAACATCCGAAGTAGAAAAACCTTAATAATACCTTAGCAAATAAATGCCGTGTCATGTGTTCAGTGGCAGGTATTGTGGTTCCAGCGTAAATCAACGTGTTAAATTCTTGCTAGAATGACCTTGCAGTCACAGGGTAAGGTAATGGTGGAAGTTCTCACGTCTCATGCCTGTCGAGGCATGCTTGCTCTCCTGCTTTCTCCCTCGCAGCCTGGCCCCATATACCTGTCCAGGAACAGGGAAGTGTTGCTCGAGTGATTTGCTTTGTGCCATAACAGATGGGCAAGGAACCTCACCATGCTGTGCCGCCTTCTCAGGCTTGGTGTTTTGATTGCTTAAATGAATAAAGAAATCTTAGCTTGTTTTTCTTTAATGTTTTTAGCATATGCACCAAATTTGTGGATTACAAATCCTGTGGAGGATCTGAAAGAGGAGTCCAGGATTCAAGAAGCGTGTCTCTTTTTCAGCAGCATACTCTGCTTTGGCTGCCTGCGTGAACTGTTCGATCCACTCAGGAAGGATGTGTTTCTTTGCTATGGTTTGTGGGAACCACCTTCTCCCCGAAAGCCCTTAAGAAGTGTCAAAGTCATCTGCAAGCTTCATTATTCAGGAGGTCTCCAGTTTCATACCTGAGCCATCTTCTTTAGTTCTTACCCTCTAAGGACTAAGAAGGCCCTTAGGCCTGCTGAAGGTAATGTTCCCTTGGTGTGAAGACGTGCTCTTTGGTGTGAGAGATATCCAGACATGAGATTTTAACTCCAGATGCAGCAGAGCCCTGTGTATGTGGGACAGACCAGGCTGAGAATGCTTCACAAAGCCTGTGAAGATCCCAATGGATCCTCTCCTAATGGAGTTAATCCCTGTTTTGTGTCCTCTACCATGATTTTTAAATAGATGGTTGGTTTCTGGGCCAAAGGTTAGGAAGCAATCTTGTGCCGTGAACTTTGAGGTGGTGAACAGCGATTCTTGGGTTGTGAGATCTGAACAATCAGGACTTACCCGAACGCTTGTTCCTACCTCTGTCTCGGGTCAGCACATAGTCTGATTGGAAGGTTACGCAGATCTCTGTCATTGAAGCTAACTCATGACCAGTAGTTGAATTGGAACTATTTCCCCTTCTATTTTTTGTAATATGGATGAAGAGACGAAGGAGCACAATAAATGTGGTTTCCCTTCTACTTTTGTTTGTTCCCTGTTGCAGAGAAAGCAGATTGATCTGCAAGCTGGCAAAGGAAAAAAGTAGGGGTGTGCTGGACAAGAAGGCTCCTTTTTTTCTGTCAGGCGTCAGGGTTTGCCAGTAGCCAGGATGTTTCTCAGGAGCAGTTGTAGCATCTCTTTAATTTTGTCTGCAGTCAATGATCTTACTTGCTTGGTGTTGGAAATGTTAAAGCTTTCAAATTAGAACGATGGCGGTAGTGTGAAGGTGAGCAGAGTGGAATGGCTTTGTTTGGTTTGTTGGACTATTTGTGGAGCTTTATTTTAAGCCATCAAAGCTTTAAGCCCCAAACAAAGGTTAGCTGATAGCCTTATTTTTGTTTCAGGCCTTAATCTGAAGCGTTATGGTGCAACTGGGGTTGCAAATTGGTTTCAAACCTTCTACTCTTCTTCTTGCATTTGAGGATTTTCTGTGTTAGTAACTGGAGTAACAAATTGGCTGGTAAATGGTATTAACTGATGGTGGAAGTTGCCCCCTTGTGCTGACTCACCTTCTCCTGACTTAACGACTGCCTGAGCCTGAGCAAAAAGAGCACCTCACCTTTGGTAGGTGCTCTGGGGGTCCTGCTTCGTAACAAATGCTGTTGCAAACATTGATGTGATTCCAGTGGTGGCTGGTGTGGTTTAAACCGGAGAAGGATTAACTCAGTTTAAAAGCTCGTATTTCTCACACTAAACCCAGCACCCATAGTTCTTCTTGCAGAATTGACCTGCAACTGTGGTTTCTTGATGTCTTTTTCCTGGTACTTGTAGGCTTTTTCATCAGCCTTACCTTTCAATTTCTATTGACTGGTAGCTGCCTGAAGACGTTGCGTTCAGGTTTTTTAATTTCTATTTTCCCATGGTTCTTCGAGTATGTACGAAGTGTCTGTAGCATGTGGCATAAGATGAGGAGGTATAGATGTGCTTCTGCTAAAATATCAGTTACAGTGGCATCACAAGAAAGGCAGTCCGAAGGTGACCTGCATGCATTTTGCTGGATTTACTAGAACTATATTTTTTTAAAAGTGTTTTTTTCAGTGTAGCCATGCAAAGAGCCGGTGACAGAAAAAACTGCCCAGAGCAGCTATCTCCAGTCTCTCGTTAACCTATGGGCAGTGGAGCTAAGTGAGTGAAATGCTATGATGACATTACAGTTTATTATGTTATCCTGGATTGTGTTGTCAGCAAGCGAGTGTTGGAGCGTTAGGGAGAGCCATATGTTATCCATGAGGCCTGAACTGGGAACCTTTTCTTAGCAGAAGCAGTTCTAGGAGCTGATAGATCTGTTCTGACTGGATGAAGGCTCTGTCTTGGTAGTTGTATTCTTTTACATATTGATCTGGCAGGCCTTTCTGTATGCTCCGCTTAATTCAAGATAAGAACTCTGCTGCGTATAGTAATATAATCAATGTTGTAAAGAGTTACTCGCCGCAAAATTACCCTGCGTCCTGTTTGGTTCCACACACGTTGTTTCTGAGCAGTGGTACCAACTCACGTGGCAACTCCAGAGTGACCTGTGGTTTACTTTGGTGCTAGGACAGCTTCTGCCACGTTGATCTCTCTCATTTAAGAAAAAGAATGATTTTATCTATTTCAAGACCTGTTTGATCAGTGGACTGTTACCAGATACCAGTCGACTCAAAGTAACTGGAGATTCTTCACTTTATCAGTTGGTAACTGATTAGCAGCAGCAGACTGTCTCGTCACATTCTTCTGTGTGTGAAATAGAGCAAATACTTATTTTTTTTCAGTTATCTACTTAGAGCATTACTCGTATGTTTGGTTTTTAAAAAATTTTAAACCTCTCAGATATATGTAACACTAATTTAAAATTAATATTCTCTTTTTCTGCCTGTCTCCTGCTTTTCCAAGCTGGTAAAGGCTTTTCCCCCTTCTCATTCTTCCTTTCATGTGTTTAATGGTGCTTGAAATTAACATGGCTCTTCTTCAGAGTATCACTCTGATGTCAGCATATCCCTGGGAAATATTTCTGTGAAGGGCTGCAATGGACTACATTTGTCATTGAATAAAAAAATTGGGTATTAGACAAAGTGAAGCTCAAAAACAAGTGGTCACGGTGACAGAAGTTGTTTTCAACACACCTAAAAAATGTAGTGTCTTTTTAGCGCAATTATTATGGCTAGTGCAAGTTCTTGTGCCCTGTAACAAATCCTGACGTTAAACATGTCAAGTATATTAAATATCCTCATATTAACAGCTTGCTGAATGTGACACCACCTTAGTAGTAAGTCTGAACAGAGAACCTCAGTTCAGCAACGCTTACGCGGTCTGGTTCTTATCCCGTACTGGTTTGGCAACGTGACAATTAATTTGCACGCCGAGCTCTTCTGCATGTACGTGTAAGATGTAAAAATGTAACTATTCTTAAATTCAATGAGTTGTATTTGTGTAAAATTAAATAGCAGAGGTGTTTAGTCTACATTTCAGTTAAGAGATTAGAGTATCTTCCTTTTCATTGGCATCTTAATCTGGAGTTCTGTGTTGCAGCTCTTGCCCATGTCTATCAAACCAAGTTTTTGTCTATATATACGTTAAGTTAGTCCACAGTTTTAAAAGCAGGATGTATAAATCCCAAAGTTAGGAAATAAGCAGTAACTTTATTTTTGCCTAACACATGAATGACCTTGTGGTCTTTGAATATGGTTAATTGATGGGGATGGTGGAGTATCAAACACTGACGTGGCACCGAGCTCTGTTTGTGGTGATTGCCTCACTTGTCACTCAGAAGTTCAGGCATCCAAGTAGCCTTTTTTAAACAGGGTTTGGCTTTGGGTTCATCTTACTGAATTGACTGCCAGGGCTTTTATGTGTATGTTTTGCTTCTGTTTTTCAAGGGCTTTTCTTTTATATAAAGTGCAGATGTGAATTCTATTACTTCAGTGTGTGTTTGCATAAGGAGAGAAAACAGCAGCTTAGAACCTTTATTTTTACCTCCCCCTGCCCCAATTTCTGTTAAAAAAAACCCCCAAACAACCACAAACCTTGCCCTCCTTGTGTCTTTGAGCCACCTAATGTTATTTCAAAGTTTGTCTAATTGTAATTTGTGCTTCTGTCCCAGCATTCTGACTTGTTATTGGAATGCAAGTCAGATTTTAAGGGACCTTCTTTAGAATGTGCTTGGTAAATAAAGGTAAGATTTATTACACAGCAGATGTACAAAGACTTCCGAAGTGAAGACAGCTGAGATAGCTGGCTGATTTCAGTACCTTATTGATGTGAGATGAGGTTTTGTGACCCCGTGCCCTCCAGTGACAAATGCAAAACTTGTTGTAAGGTTTTGTATTTTTCTCTGCTGTGCTTCATTATCTTCATATTACTGCCCAGTTTTGTCCTTAAACAGGATCTCTGTCCTGTTGGCAGCTAGTGACCAGGGGGAGATTCTGAAATAATCTTGTTTTCTGCCCATGGCTGACTTCTGTCGGTCTCCTTGAGCAAGCGTCTCCCCTCAGAAAGCTCCTTACTGGGTATGTTTATCTGAATGATTAACACTCAGTTCTTCGGTCATTCATGACTACATTTTGTGGTTTTAGTTGTGGGATGATCGTAACAGTGATGTGGTGAACGGAATGAGGAAAGCAGTGAAAACAGTTTCAAGAGTTATGGCAGTGCTGTGCATAAAAAGGAACGAGGCTCTCTTCTGTCCCTGTGGCTGCTCCCTAAGGAGATTCATCCTGCGCTTTGTCCAGCTTAACTTTTCGTCACTGCTCTTAGTGATGTGTACCCTTCTCACAGAGGAATTCTGCATCTTGTAACTTTTCTTGGTGTGTAAGTTCCAGAGTTTTCCCAATAAATTCAATTTCTTACCTGCGTCTTTTTGTCATTTTTATGCCTTGATTTGGTTACGAGAATGAATTCAAACTCGTACATGCAGAAGAGTTGCTCTTGGCCACTTGTTTGCTAATTGAAGAGGCCTAAATCGTCAAGTGCAGTGGAATGGTCCCAAAGTTTGTAATTATACAGAGTGTATCACTGTATACCTGTGAAATAGTGCCAAGTACGGAAATAAATATACACAGAGCATTAGCGAAATTGCTTTGCGATGCTAAATAAATCTTTGGTACATCCATGTGGTTAAGGATTTTACGGAAAGGAAACTTGAGGGGAGAGCTCCTGGTATTCTGGAGGTCACAGGGACATCTCAGTGGAATGCAAGTTTTCAGGCCCTTATTGAAAGATTTTAGGCAGTAGGAGGTGGGGTTTTGTCTGTCTTAGGCTGTTTACTGCATAAGTCTGACTTGAAAAACAGAAATCCAGGTTTAGCATTAACCTGAAGAATTCCTTTATCGTAGCAATTCTTTATAAAGGAAGCAGTTTAATTCTGTAAGAACATTGTACCTCCGGGTTGATTTTGTAGACTAATTTTAAGGAGTGGTAAAAAGAACACGATAAAACAATATTAAAGAGAGAGTGGGATATTAAGTCTGACAGATATTAAAAGCTTGAATTAAAATTTAAAACCTCGTTATTTATGTGGGTGCTAGTGAGACACAAGTGTGTGATGGAACTGGCAGATGATTTGGATGAGAAAAGTGCTGCTCAACTGCAGGACAGGGTCAATAAATATTGGTAAATATTGGATACTGATATAGCTGGTAAATATTTGATTTACCAGAGGAGGGTAAGACGTGAAATTTGGACCTTTTTGCTCATTATCTCTGAAGAGCAGTGAGTGGGGAATGTGAAATCTAGCTCTTGGGCATATGTGTGTTTTTTCCTTACCAGTCTAAGGACTTCCCAGCTCTTGTCTGTGTGTACTTACTGCTGTACCATTCACTGCATCCTGTTGGAGCGATTGTGCTCTGACCCAGAACAGGTAAAGATGAAAAAGATTCTTTTTTTCCCTCCTCTTAATTTTTCACCTGAATTGACTCGATGTTACATGTAGGTGTAGGGGTGAACAAACAGCCGTAGTATTGGTAGCTTGAGGGCAGGAGTGCCATGGTGGTGGGGAGGACCTGGGCGGTGACGCTTGGAGGCTGCATGTGGTAGTTTGAGTAACAACCGCTGCCACTCTGCAACCACCACCATCCTCTGGCTGCGGCCACTGACAGATTGACTGTGCTTGAATGTTCCCCATGTGCTAAAGGCTTCTCCTGTAACGTGTGGCTAATGCTAACTTCAGCTGTAACCTCAGTTACTGCTGCAGTGGAGTGGCTGCACTGCTGTTGTAGGGACCTGCGAGAGGCTGCTGAGCCTGGTATGTGAAACTTCTGTTTGCAATCATTAGAACTTATTCCTCTATGCAAATAATTTGCTTCTACTCCCGTTTCCTTGTGAAAAATAAATGAGCCAGGGAGTGTAGAATGCCTGTAATCTGTGATCAGCTATTAGAGAAAATGCACTTTTCATATTACATTTAATTTAATGAAATGAATAGTGTTTTTCTAAGTAATCAAGTTATGAGCCACTTGTTCCTCTCTTTTAACAGGCCTGTTTCTAAGTTAAGATTTCTATCTCTTATAATCAAACACTGTTAAGATGGTTTTGGTTTTTTTGTTTAAAGCATCGGGTCACGGGGGCCTGTGCCTAGGTCACGTTCATGCTGCGTATAGTTGAGGATGATGAGATAACAGGATTGTAACTGAGCTCTTTCTGGTACTGGTTTGCCTCTGGCCTACTCCCTTGTGTAGTCTAGAGCAGCCCCAAGGCTGTTCTGAGCTGTGCCAGCTGGCTGTGGCCCTGCGGGACTGGTGTGCCAGATGGAGACAGCCGGAGAAGAGCAGCACTCCAGGAAAACCCCAGCACACTTCCTAGGGTCGCGGAGAGGTGCCAGCTCTGCAGCCCCGTCAGGCCGTCCTGGGGGGAGTGGTTGTGCTGGTACTCAGCACCCTTGTGCTGGTGCAGCTGTGGAAAGGACTGGACTAGGGCATCTGTGGTTCTCTTTTTTTTTTTTTGAGGGGGTGCATAATACAGAATTCAGCTTTTGAAATGTTTTTGAGTGTGTTGGCATCTCCCTTTTCCTAGTTTTATGTTTCTGTATCTGTGAAGTGTTAAATTCCATAGTTTGTACAGATGAAATCGAAAAAATCTGTTTTAATATTGAGCAAGCGTGGTGTTTCTTGATGTTTCCCTGGTTTTTTTCTTTTTTTCCTGAAATTTTTCCTACTGAAAAATGCTGTTATCTACAAGATACCCAGACAAGAAAAAGCTTGTTAAAGTTGATGGTTGTTTTTTTTCCTTTTTTTTAAATTAAAACAGAACAACCCCCCAAACCCTTCATTTTGCTGCCCGAGAACGACAACTTTGAAGAAGCTCTAAGTATAAGATATTAGAAGTTTTAATCCCCTCATTTGGTGAGCTGACTTCATAGTTTTTACTGAAAGGATTTATTTTGTGAAATACCAGTGAAATCTGTCGTTGCCATTACTGCAGTATGTTCAGGTAGGCCCACTGCCCCACCTCAACCCTGTGTGTTCCGGAACAATCTTAGTCAGTGCAGTCTTCCAGCAGCACCAGAAAAGCCTCGTGTCTAGAAGATGTTCCCTAAGAAAACACGTGCTTGGATATACTCATCTTGTGGAGATGAGGGCAGTAAATGGGCGAGACTCCTGGAAGAGTTATGTTACTCGATGGCTGCTCAAACAGGCATTTTCTAGAGGAGCAGAGAATCTCCAACTTCCCTAGTGTTTTGTCATTCCCTTGCCACGGAAGACTTTGTTCTCCTTGCCCCGTTAAAGCAGCTAATGTTTCTAATCCAGCAGCCCAGAATAGCTGTCCAGCCTGGATTGTACTCGGTGGCGTTTGCACACAGTCGATGTAACCCAGCGTGCTGAACTGTAGCTGAAAAAACCCACAGCTGAGGTACATAAGCCTGTTTTGGTCAGATTCTGATTGAAATAAGCTAAAAACCTCACCTGATAGTGTATAAAAATGCCCTTCTCCTTAGAACAATTTACTTGGAGACAAAAAAACCCCTGTCAGCCTCCGAACTGTATGGATACTGGTGGGAATAGCAAGGAAGGATGTGCCCTGTAGCTTCCTTGCTCCAGTGATTACCTGTGCTGGAGGAGTGAACTGGAAGGAGAATGGACCACAAAGAGCAGTGGCTGTCATATTCCAGCCTAAATCATTAACGTGTCTCTGTTCTTGACGACAGAACGGTGGTGTTTTTGAGATCTCAGGAACATCACGTAGATTTAGGAGCTATCATTTTGTCCAGCACAAGAAGACTGGGTCTGTCGTGAAAGATACGCTGGCTGGAAGTAACGAAGTACTGGGAAGAATGTAGGATATGGTGAGAAATAATTTACAAGCTGCTCTGGAGGAATTACAACCAGATCGTACTTTAGCCCCTTTGTAACTTTGCAGGAGTTGGAGGGTAACGTGCTGGTGTCAGGATGGATTTGTTTTTTATTTTGGCGAGTGATCAACCATAGATGGCAGCAGTAAGTGTGATCTCTATGAAAGTACTGAATTCATTAGTGTTTTGGAGCAGTCCGGTGGAGCTGAAGGTCCGCGCTGTGCCCCGGAAGACTGGAGTCTGGTCTGTGGACACTTCACTCTAGGCTGGGCCTCTTGGGTGCAGGTTGGTCTTCCCAGCCAATACAGCATTCATTTTATCATTACGAGCCAGTGTTCAAAACCTTCAGATGCACTTCCCTGACTGCTTTACAAAGGAGATTTGTCCAAACCGGCTTCAGTTACAGGATCTGCTTCAACTCGGTGTTTACTCCTCTTTGCTAGACAACATTTTTGCTACCTTTCTACTTCCAGAGCAGCTTCTCATCTCAGGCAATTGGAGCTAATTGCCTAGCAAGACAGTAGATGAATTGTAATCACTTCCTTAGGAGGTTCTCAGTGCATATTGTTCTTTTAATTCTCTCTCGCACTGTCACGTTAGAGAGTTTGGAGCTGTGTTATATCTATTTACAAGATGTGTTTGAAGTGAAGCTTTTCAAGGAAATTGTAAAATTTTCCTTTTGTCATGGAGAAAGTTGTGCTCGACATAACACCATGCTGACTGTGATGCCCACTAGACTGTTCCTGTCGTGTTCACGTACTTTATATCTAGCGACTACTAGTAGTTTGTGAATTAGATTTTTTTTTTTCCTTAAGAGATTAAATTCTTTTGTCCTGGTTTTCCTCCACACTGAATCCCTTAACCTCACCTATTCATGTGCTTAAACTCCCACTGTTTAACTTCTTAGAGTAATTCCTTCAAGTTAGGGTCTTGGAAGTAGAACATGTAATCTGTGAAATCAATTCTATCAGCATCAATACTATACATTTCTTCTGGTTCGTGAAGCAAAGTGAAGTTGCATTAGAGGTGAAGCTGATGATTGGTAGAATTTCTGAACTGTGTTTATAAAAGCAATTTAGCAAGCCTGATCAAAGAGCAGAAGTCGTGCTTTATAGCCCTGCCGAAGTATGGTGAGTGTTCAAGCAGGAAGGAGATTCCATCATGTTTTCTTGAGCTTCATGGCTTTCTTCACTTCCCTCCACAGTTGTTATTTTAAGAAACTTGTGGTAAGGAGCTTTGTTTTCAGTTTTCTTCTTTTCGTGGTCAGCTGCAAAAGTGGAATGGACCATGAATCTGCTGAACAGACGTCCTTCATAGGGTTGGTTTTGATGTAGTGTCATCTTTGACCTTCCAATGAGGCCAAAGCTGGTTTGGAATCTGCACTTAACGCGTGGGTAATGGGATGTATCGTTGTAGAACGCAAAAGAATTGACAAACTCTGTCACTCGGCCATGAGTAATGTCCTAAGTTGGACTCCGTGATTGTTTTTTTTTTTCTTCAATTTGCACCTTGCTTTCAGAGTAACTTATTTCATGTCAGGTTGGTTTGACTGGATACTTCAGTGGTTTTGTGTTAAGCAGCGGAAATCCAATGGGCTGTTTCCTAATTTTTGGTTTTATTCTGTACCTGTTCTCTGGAGTACATCCTCTATCATAGGCAGTACCTTGTTTTCAGTGGCTGATTTTCCTTATTTTCTTTCACATCTCAAGGTGCCTTGGTGTTCCTACTTCTCTGACCGTACGCTGCCTTTTCCCCTAGAAATTATCTGTTTGTTTACAGTTTAGGCAAGTGTCTGCATTTTTCTGTGTCCTTAATTTTTTTACATGAGCCCACCCTTTCGAGTCTGATCCCAGACCGCTACTCCTGACACACTATCTAGGCAGACTGCTCTTCATGCCAAGGTTGTAAGTGTTAATCTTGCTGCAGACTGGGGTGATAATTCTTTGCTGTCACAGCAACACATGCTTAAAGTTGCTTCTTGCCAGATTTGTTGGCTATATGCTACACTAGAGAAAATTATTTCAAGAGTCTCATTGCATAGCCAGATGCCGTAGAACTAGTGCAGTCAACCTCCCTTCTCCCTTTTTTATGACTCTTCTGACTTCAGGAAGGAAAAATATTAGATAGTGAAACACATTCCTGTGGAGCACTAGTGGAGAGGTACACAGCTTCTGACCATGGCTCATTTTTCTGGTTTTGCTTGTAGGGAAGTTCCTTTTTATGTTCAGGTTAAAAAGGAAGGAAAGCTGTTCTGGTAGGGTGAGGGGAATTCAAAAAGGAATTAAACCGTGTCCCCCTTGCTGTTTTAGTTGTGTTCTCCGTGGGTGCTCTGGAAGTTTGTGTGTGAATGACTAGAGTGGCTTGATCCTGCAGAACTGCAGTTTCTACCATCTGCATCCTTCATCTTTCAGAAGAAGGAGGAACTTTGTGACCTCTGGTTTGATAACGGCCAGCATATCTAGGCACTGGTGGGTAAGGTGCTGATTGGTTTAGTTAACCACTTCAGGTGAGGTGCTTATAATTGTATCTCATTTGGAATTTTTGTTCTATGCTGCTCTAAATGCCCAAGGAGACGTATCCTGTTCCTGAAATTTATGGTGGTAACTTACAAACTCCTTGTTATTTGGGCTCACTGGAAGCTGATGCCAGGTTACATAGTACAGGTCACTGCTGTTTCTTGGTCATGTCTGTCCCTCGTCAGGCTTCTACAAGCCCTTACTTCCAGCAGTTGTTCTGTATCTGAGACATCGTAGAGCTCTGAAGAGGAAAACTGGTGGCTTTTTGGTACAGGATCTGAGGTCCCTCAGAACAACTTAACGTTTGTTCTCATATACATGCTGTGGAAAAATGCAAGTTATTTAATGGATAGCTTCTGAAAAAAACCTGCATTTTGTGCACGGTGGTGTTTCATTACCAGGGAATCGAGATTTTCCGATTGTTCAGTCACGTGTAACTTTTTAATATGCTTT
This sequence comes from Buceros rhinoceros silvestris, assembly GCF_000710305.1. Lineage (NCBI taxonomy): Eukaryota > Metazoa > Chordata > Aves > Bucerotiformes > Bucerotidae > Buceros > Buceros rhinoceros. Next base: position 37,596 of record NW_010433562.1, on the reverse strand, counting down.
TCCCAGTGTGTTTCCAGCATAAATCTCATAATGGCCAGTGGCTAGACATTGTGTCACCAGTAACTTTATCCTCTTTTATATTTTAAAAGAAGTTGCTATAGAAGTTTCATTATTACAAATGTGTTCCCCTAGGTCAAGATCCAGGCAAAACCGTGGTGTTGGAAAGCTTGCTCTGGTGTTACTCGAATTATGTGTGTCATGCAGCCTTTCACAGGATCATCTGCTTGGCAGAGACCTTTAAGATCATTGAGTCCAACCGTACACCCGGCACTGACATGGTCCCTAAACCATGTCCCTCAGTGCCACCTCCACATGGCTTTTGATTACTTTTCATTCTTTGTGCCTTACTTATTTAATCAACCAGATTCTAGGAAGCACTGTCTTGAAAATCAGGACTAGGGTGGACTTGTTTCAGACCTGAGTAAACCACCTCTTTACTTGGCAGGGATAGTTTTTAAGCAACTTGAGACACTCAAACAGGCCTGAGGCGGTACTTTCAAATTCTTTTTTTTTTTTATCCCACTGTAAAGCTTAAAGACCACATATTTGTCCACAGAACACTGCACATGTTTATAACCATAGTAACAAAACGAGAGATCAGAACTAGAAATCTATAGGGGATCTTGTGTAATGCTTTGCGCCGCTCAGTGTGAGGTTACTGGTGATTTGCAGGTGGAATACTTTCCTCAAGAATCCCCTGATTTTGCTTCAAGCTTCTAACTGGTTTTTCAAGTGAAGTGTGCCAAGGCAGTTCTGGTTTTTGCTCAGGTGAAAGCCTTAGTAATTCTCTTTGTCCCTCGCTCCCACGTTTTCCCGCATCACCCCCATCCCAGTGCCCTGGTCTGTGCATACGTATCAGCCTCTCATTTTTCCGAGGCTTTAAGAGCCCAGACAACTTTATGCTGCTGCTGGGGTAGCCTGCGCTGCTCTTCGGAGCTGACGAGGGAAAGTTGGAGTTCTCGGTTGTGTTTCTGGCCTCCACTGACACATCTGAGTAAATGATAGATTGAGGCTGAGTCTGTCTTGGTGTGTGCGTTACAGATGTTGAATTTATTACTGGTACCATTTATGTAAACAGGGATTTGTTCAGAACAAATTGCAAGAGGAGTTCTCTGTTCTTACCAAAATGCAGATTGCACTGTGGTTATTTTTAACTGCAAATACAACTTTTTTTTTTTTAACCTATGCCGAGCATGGTAACTTTATTATGTTAACTTTGGTAAGGGGTCTGGAGTGTTAATGAGCTGTTAGTTAAACCGCTAATGCCCTAACCAGCAGAACGGGTTGGTAACCTGTCTCGGTTTTGGAAACAGCAGTGAGCTAGATCGATGGAAGAACATACTAAAAACTACGCCTCATCTGCCAGAGAATATTTGTTCGTATGTTGGGAGCAATAAATAATTAAGAGTTTCTGACAACTGTTAATGTTCCTGTAGCATGGGGAAGGAAAGGAAAGCAAATAATAATAAATAGCCAAGTTCTCTCTTTCCTAGTGAGACTGCGGTTTCAGATCTCCAGGTCCAGAGCACCTGTTCCCCCCTCCCAAATTCTACTGTCCAGTAGGGAGACAAGCAGCATTAAGCTTATCTATTTGCTTGAATTGATTGATTTCACTCCTCAGTCGTTAGCAGCTTTGGGGCAGAGCTCCTGGAGTCCCACCTTTTGATGATGTTTCACTGTTGGAATGCAATGTGGTAACTTTGGAGATTGCATCAGATTGGATTCCCTGCTGAAGGGGAAGCTGTGGATCCCAGCAGACCATCCACGATGATCTGGGGAGAGAACTGAAACTCAGAAGGGGAGGCAGGACACGCAGAACTCACGCAATCTGTTCTGTGGCTTGTTCAGGCTGCTCTGCAATTCAGTCTTCTGATTATATCCACTTGATATAAATTAGGACCTTCTAGCTCAACAAAAAACCTTTTTCTGTCTGGAAAGTAAGGAAACTGAAAATAGTGAGATGGAAGCCCTTCCACTATCTCATACAAAGTGAGGAAAGGTGGAATTGCTGGAAGCAAAAACCTCTTGTTGTGGGTGGGGAGGTGATGGGGGAAGAGAGTGTCGTAATGTGGAGGTTCAGGAAATCCCCGCTGTAAGCGGTGAGGATGCACCAGGGAAGTTCCTCCAGTGACGGGCCACTCAAGCAGCGAGGAGCAAGCCGGGGTCTGTTCAGTGTAACAATCCCTCTGTCTCAAAGGTGAAATACGCTTCTGGCTCGGTTCTGTCAGAGGGGGTGTTGGTGGTGAGGCTGATTCTGTCCATCCCAGCCATGTGTCCTCGTACACGATCGCTAACATGGGGCCTTGGCGCAGACACTGTTGGTAACATTCTGTTTCCTCGAAGGACGTTCTAATCGCAGCAGAAATTGTTGTGTGGATTTATCCTCCCCGCCTTTCTCATACGGATGGACCTTCTTGCTGCTTCCATTTCTTTTAAGTGCATGAATCCTGTGCAAGTCTGCGTGGTTAAACATAACGGATAACTTTCTCTGCTGGTGCATGCATGTGTTGGAATTCAAATCTAAAACCACTTAACAACAGAAAATTTTTCTGTCAGTCTGAAAACTGAGAACCTGTCACTTTCCTGCTGTTGTAGCCCATAGGATGTCTTGACTCTACCACTATTCCTTGTTGTCGGAGAGAATCTTGAAGTAACTTTATATTGGATGATGGGAAGTGAGTTGGAAATGACAATTTAAAAGTTTTTTTAAATTGGAAAACCCCATGAATATATGCTTAAGTCCCTCAGAAGCACTGCTCGTGGTATCTAACGTCTGTCATAATTTCTTAGAAATTATGGAAATACTACTCAACGCACTAATTTTCTACAGCTTTTCCAATTACTCTGATTTTTGAAGCGTTGGTTTGTGCCAAGGTACACTGGGGTATATTTGTACAAAATACAGAGCAATAAAGCTGTAATTGTAATTCATGTATGATCAACAAACAAAGCATTAATTTTATTAGTTTTGCTCGCAGTCTGTTTGAAACGTGTGGCTGGTTCTTCCCTAAGCTTGTGCTTCACTGAACTTTCTGCACCATTCTGTCTCATCTCTCGGGCTGTGTCTCGCGTGGAATTGGTGTTTCATATGTAGAGGTGTGTGTGTAGGTAAGGAATTAAAAAAAAATGTAAAAATGTATGTGAAACTGGTTTAGAAGTTACTTTTGCTAAAGCTTTCGCCTTCTCCAGGGTATTATCCTAATTATGAAAGGAAAAAAAATGTCGCTTGGGTCGTTGCAGTCAATGTTTCCATTATTAAGTTCAGGTACGCTGAAGAATTGTTGTGTTAATCAAACACTAACTTAAATCTGTGTTGCTTTACTAAAAATGCAAGTAATTCTTGTCTATAATTTTGAATTTTATTTCTCATTTCAATCCTAGTGTCTCCTGGAAGAATCCTATTGAACTTTATCTCGTACTGTGAGAGACCAGCACTGTGTGATGAGAAATTTGTATGTTTTGGTCTTTAGAAGCCTGTAAGAACACTTATTTTTTGGGTTGTTGCTGTTGGGTTGAGCTCAGGGAGTTTTTTGGCCAAAATAAACGTGTTTCCAAATCTTAACTTCTATAGTCTCAATTTGAATGTGAGGTTTTATTGCACAGAGTCCATTGCCATGGATTTTTGACTTTACATACACAGGCAAAAAGCTAATTATATGTATTAAAAAACCACACGTATGTAGTCAATGTAATTTGCTTAACCTTGGGAAGAAGCAGCGGGGAATGGTAATACGGGATGCTTCAAGGTGTGTGGTATCCAGTACAGCACAGAAGCTCTTTCTTCTCTGCCTTTTTGAGGATCAGTTCACTGATGTAATGATCAGTTAGAGAGGATTCAAGGTCTGCTGTTTTTGTTAGAGCAGCACAGCAAGGCCACATGCAGAACTTTTTTTCCTCCCTTTATCTATTTTGGTAGTTTCTTTGGATATCTGTGGTTATTGGTGTTCTGCCTCATCTTGTTTGATTAAACAAGGAATTTTTTTAATTACATACAATATTCATGGTTACTCTATTTTCTTTTTTCCCCCCTCATTTTCTAAGGGAATACTTGGCAGCAAAAGAGCTACATAAAACCTTTGGAATAAAGACTGCTCTACCTCGAAACAGCTGCTGCTTCTGACTTTTTTTTTTTTTTTTTTGCTCAGTAGCACCAAAATCTGTGTGCCCAAGGAGAGAGATTATCTTCTGTAATGATGAAACTGTCCCAAAGGCTTCTCCCTCAAACAGCTGGTTCTTTTTGATTTTTTTTTTTTTTTTTGCTCAGTAGCACCAAAATCTGTGTGCCCAAGGAGAGAGATTATCTTCTGTAATGATGAAACTGTCCCAAAGAGCAGGTGACTGGAGAGGGTAGTGTTCGTGTAAAGACGTGCCCCATCCTCTGCTCCCTCCCCAAGAGTCTCGTTGAAGAATGATGGAAATAGTGGCCGCTTTTGGAAGATTGTCACTACTGTAGAGTGCTGCTCTTCAGTCGCTTTCAAAAACATGTTAGCAAAAAAAAAAACCAACCAAAAAAAAGCACTAAAGGAGGCAGACAAATTTTTCAGGCCTGTTCTTGTAATATTTCAGTCAACTTTAAGTTTGCAAAATCTTCATTATTATGTTGACTCTTGGAGGTGAAGTCTGACCAATATGTAAAATATGAAAGGACCCATTTTTTAGTTAATTTGTGACTAAAAAAATGGAGGACTTGTGAATTCTCCAGACCCCTGTTTTATATGTATGTGCAGTGTGATGGCTGTGAGGGTGAACTGTATTTTAAATATTTAGCAAAGATAGCAAATCAGTATTTGAAGGTGTTGCAGCAGACTGTCTTGTAACGCTTGCAAATCCTGAGTGGTGGTAATCCCTTCTCTGAAGAACTGCAGAATGATTTCTTATCTCTAAATTGACTTCTGGTTATTTCAACCCATTATCTGCTCGCCCAGCAGTCTTGGGTAACTGGAATTTGTCTGTACAGAGCTGCTTTCTCGTCCTCCCCCTTGTGAAGATTTTTACCTCTTTTGTTTCCATATTGACCTGTGAGTTTGCAGTTCTGCTGTACAGAGTGCTGCGCCTTGGGGAGAAGAGTTGAGCTAGTCCAGGAATAATTTTTGGGGTGAAGTGTGGAAGCCCTTCTGTTTCAGATGACCACCGTACGCGCTACACCAAGTAAGAGCACCTCGTTTGCACGGTGGATTCTGAGCCTTTACAGCTACTGCCTTTTTGCCCGGTAGTGCTTTTGGGGGTTGATGGTTTGTTTTGGGGTTTTTTTTTTGAGAATTGAAAAGATCTAGTGATTTGACTTTGTTTCTGGTTTTCAGTTAAATCTTTTAATAAAATCTCTCACTGCTGGCAGTTCTACACGGCATGGTTCTACTGGTGATGGTGTAACTGGCTCCACATATGCACAAGCCCCATGTTTTTGGATTATCATCAAGATGTCAGTATTTCCTCCCATAGACAGGGCAGTAATCTTCCAAGTCCATGAATCCTGGAGCCTTCTTTTCCCGTCGTTTTGGAGGACTGTTAAATCTGAAGTTGTACTTGGAAGGCTGGGTGGATGTTGTTTTCCTGACCTGTTCTCAGAATTATGAGGTCACTAACTATGGCCCAGGGGGGCTTTGTAGATGCTAGTGACACCCAGTCTCCATTTGGGTGATCAAAAAAGATGATTTGATTTTGTCACAATTGTTGTCTGTGAATAACTCAATCGCGTTGGCAGCAGGAGTTAAAGAGCAATTTATTCCACCAATGTGTGTTCCATTTGGAGTTGTATCTTTTCTTTGGTTGTGAGCCTTCAGATCTGTGATTTTTTTTTTTCTTTCTCTCCAAATAGATTATTTAACTCACACAATTATTATATTTATACGACTGAGGTTGTCTCTTCTTTTGTGTTCTGCTTTACAGGAAAATGTAGGTGCACCCAAGAACTTTTAAACTTTTCTGCTAAGATGAACTATAAAATATATCTGAGTAATTTTTCTCTGAAAGCAGTCTGCAGCTTTGCTGTACAGCTGCTCCCTTGGTACGTGAAACACTGCTTATCTTAATTCCTGGTGCTAACGGGCATGCTGTGGGCCCGGTGTTTGCTCATGGCAGGAAGAATTGAAGTTGCATCTTTTTTATGCCTGACAAATGTGACAGGACCTGTAGTTCTGTCTCGTCCGAATGAATCGGTGGCACATGCAGGAGTAGTTGCTGGCAATCACCTGTAACGTTTCAGCAGACCAGTTCTTCCCTCCTTCCCAGCACCTCTTCAGGCACTGTCAGGGCTAAAACGCCCCATGCTCCTGGTTTGGCAGGTGCCTGTGTCCCATGATGCGCTCTGCCGCTGATGAATGTCGTCTTGTTTCTCCTCATGCATTTGTCTCTCTTTGAAAGGTCTCTCTGCGCTTACAGAAACCCACATGCTTCTGTCCTAGTGTGTGTTGCGAGCTATGGAACATCTATGGCATTAATATAAGTAGACAGAAATAGAGCAAGACCCCTGCAAAAAAACACGTTTTTTCCCCCTCATATAAATTATCTGGGTTCAGATAATTATTTTTGAACTGAAAATTTGCAGTGGCTTCCTGGAGCGCTCATGAGTACAGAAAGTCCCTTCTGAATCCAGCTTTACAGGAAATGGAGATGGAGATTCCCTTTTCTCAGCGTGAATGGTTGCACTGCTTTAACATACGTGTCTGTGCGTGTATATATATGTACAAAAGTATTTTCTTTGGATGAGGAAGATTCATATGTTTCTTTTCAAAAAGCTGAAGTTTCCCAAGAGCTAGTGGAGGAAACGAGAGATGTGAATGAAATAAGTTGTAACAGCTTTGGTCTTATTTGCAATGCTTCTGTCTTGTAAAACACAGAGGAAAATAATACCTTTTCTCTTGAAACATAGAAGCTGAGCTGGTTTACAGGATTTGAAGGGATAGGTACGAATAGCTATTCCTGCTTACTCGCTATCACGGGTCTTGTTTGGGTGGTTATGGTCTTTGTTTTCATAAACTAGTTTCAAGTTTGGAGGACAAGCTGTATGTCTTATGTAAAACTGAAAATCTTCATAAGAATAGTGAAATGAGCTCGTAGCTGCACTAAACGCGTATGTATTTAAATGTTCCAGTCGCTGGACACTGCACAGAACAGTGTTTGTATACAGTTCATGTTTCCTGTACCAAGTGCTAAAGGAGTTGCCTGCAATCGTGGCGCCGAAGAGGTTGTCACATCCGCTGGAGTTCTGTTTTCCCCCTTTCTTCATAGCGTTTCTGACCCGGCCGCTATGTGAATTTTTTTTTTTTCTCCTGTCTTCTTGTAGTGACATTATTTGGCTTTCCTCTAGGAAAACTGTAGTGATGAGTTTGCTGTGCAAAAACACGTGTCCAAAGGGTCATGCGGAGTGTGAATATACTTGCTAAGTCTTTAATCCATGTTTTGTAGGAGGTAGGTTTTACTTAGGGTTGGGGAACTGGGGAGTCCTAGTGCAGACCTTGGGCTAAATGCAGGTAGGTGGTACTGTTCCCCCACTTCCCTCCTCAGTTACCTCTGCCATCACTTGATTATCAGAAACAGGATGTCAGGAAATCCTGCCCTGATTAAGTCTTTTGGCACTTTAATTCCAAGAATTATTTCATTACTGAGGAAGAAATGCCCAGGCGTGGATTCACAGTACTGATGAAAAACACTTGAACTTGCCTGCAAACTTCCAGAAGAATTTCCCCTCACTTAGAGAACCTTTTCTCTGTGTTCTTAATTTCTCTGTGATTAATCAAAGAATAACTGGAGTAGTTCATTAACTTTGACAGGCAAATTGTCTTCTACAAAGTACTGTTCTAGCTCTCTGTCAGCAGGCAAAATTAAAACTTTAATAGAGATCTTACTGTCTTCCTCCAAAAGTAGTGGAAAATATGTATTATGTAGCATGTTCGTTTTTCTTGCTTGCAGGGCACAGATGTAAGGGTTAGTAGAGCATCTGAAAGGTGAGCATGGTGGCTTTCAAATACTCCACTGATCTGACATGTGTAACGGCAGTGGTTAAACCTGCTGAAGGTGAATCCATTTGCGTTTCTTTTTAAAACTGAGGTTTTGTCTTTCTTGGAGGCTTAAACACTTTTTATATATAAAGATGTTCTTCAGCACCTTTAAAGGTTTTTCTTTGTCTCACAACTTGAGTTTAATTTGAAGAGCGTTCTGTTGAGAGAATGTGAAGTAACGTGTGGGTTATACGTTCTGAAGTATTGTCAAAAAGATGCATCATCGAATGAAGTGACGGCGTTGTGTCAGGTGTTCTGACTTGGTGGTTCCTGTCCAGCGGAACTCGGAATAGTTTCAAGAACTGGAATAATTTTAGGATTTAGCCTCCATTTTTCAATCACTCTCACAAAAGCTGTGTTCCTTTCTAAAGGTCAGTGATGATTGTTTGGAGCTGGCCACCAGAATTGGTTCGCAGAACTCCCCAGCTGCTGAGAAAGAGAAGTCTTTACCCCTTAAAAGTGTTGTCTTGTTGTTACGGTTTTTGTTTGGTTTGGGGTGTGTGGAATTTGGGTTTTTTTTATTTGGTTGGTTTTTTTTTTACTTTCCACTCTCTTCTGAAGGTGCTTACGAGGAGGCTTAGTATTTGCCATACTTGGTAGCGTGAGGGTGGATTGGTTTGTCTCACGGGATTGGCTAGCACTTTAGCCAACATGTCTTCTTCCTTCCCCTCTTTCCTACGTTAGTGGGGGTATTAGAATTTTATGAAACCTAATTAATTCAGAAAGAAACTGGTGCTTACCCAGGCAGATTGTATAACACTTACGCCTCTGTGTATGCTTTCATGCTCCAGATCAGGGCAGGAGGGGATGGTTTAGGTCCTGAAGGTAACATTATCTGCACTTAATTATATTTTCACCCTTTCTTCTGCAGCCCTTCCAACATCTTCCCTTGGAACTGTAGAGGGTAGGTGAAGCTTTTCTAGAGACAGGCTTCTGGTTAAAACTTGGCTAGCGAAGCGGCAAAAGTGGAGGTGCCTTGGTTTTGTTTTATTTTGTCCTTTAAAGAGCAAAGAAAATAGGCAGCAAGATCTGCTGTTGATATTATGAAATAGGCCCTCACTGCAGTTCACAGCCTGGGAATTTTCTGCTTGCTTTCCTTATCCTCGAGTTGCGAAAGCTTGCTGTCCTGCTGGGATTTCTTTTTGGAATGCAGAGGTGTGTTCTAGCTAAAAGCACGTGCTTTGCCTAATAAGCTTTCCCAGCCACTGAGCCCAGCTGGCTGCTGCTCTCTGTATTTGTTTTGTCTTAACTAATTTTTATATCCATGCTTTAACTAACACGGGTTTTTTTGCATTAAATGACAAAGCAAGCACAATGTCCATAAATGAAACCAAACACTATAATCTACTAATTTTTGTTTTCAGTGTGTAGCATTATGTAATCAGGCAGCCTACTGAAAAGGAAAATGTGGAAATAATACTGGTGGCATGTAAATGGTGCTAAACGAAAGCGATCAGCCTTTGACGGGAGCATTGATGTTGAGTTAGGGTTTAGCACTTCCTCTCATAAATACAGAACTGGAGTGAAGAGAGCAGGGTCTGGCTGGTCAGCACAAAATATTCCTGTCCAATCTTCCTATCTTTTGCTGCAGGAGGTGATGCTGTGCCATCAGCATGTAGCACTTGGCTGGAGTCTAATGATAGGTTAATTTTCAGGGTTGCTGCAGTCCTGCAGCTGCCTCTGAGGTTGGTAAAAGTGCCAAGTACTCAAACTCTCAAATTCAGTCACGTGTCTTTCTGATTTGATCCGAATTATGAATGAAAAGAATAAATGTTAGAAGATGAAGGCTGGAATAGAAATTCTATTTCAAAATAGCCATCGCTGTTTACAGCACTGTCTGCAACAGTGACACTGGAGCTGTTGCAGTAAGATTGTTCTTCCCTTATTTGTGGAAATTAATAATGTTTTTGTTCTTATGCCCCCTTCTTGTGAATCAGCTTTTTGCAGTTGTGAGCAGTGCGAGATGTTTTCTTGTTAGGGACACATTTGCCAATGGGAAGAGGAGTTCTTTGTGTCTTCTTGCTCTTGTGTTTTGATCCTGTTGGATCATATGAGCTGCAGAGAAAGCTGGACTTTCTGTGGCTGATACCTGCAATAGATGCATTATTGTAGCTGTGGCCTTCAGGCTCAGTAGGTGCTGAGTTTTTCATGTAGTTCCAGTCAAATATACAAAGCTCCCGCAACTTTTCACTCTGTTAGGTGCCAGAGCAATTTTTTTTTTGAAGATGCAGCAGCTGCTTATAAATTTAAAAGAAAAAAAACCTCCACGAACATAACAGCAATAATAAACCCCACTACCAACAGAAATAACCTATCTTTAACCCTGTTCAGATACGTATTCTCCCAGTGGTGAGGACAGACTTGTTTCTTGTAGTGAATTAATGTAGTTTAAAGCTGTGTGAGTGGAGGCTTCTCCCTTTGCTGCTAGGGTGAGTGGTATCTGACCCGCACGTAGATACTCTCCTGCTCTCATACTCAGTGTGGGAAGCCAGGCTGAGCTGGGGCAAGAGGAAGGTTTGATTCTGTTTGATGGCTCTCCACGTTGCTCTTCAAAGAATTCCATTGCAGTGAGGCTCTAGACCTTTGTTTTTTTCTTTACACAAACGTCAGTGGACAGATTTAGGACCTGGATGTCAACTCCATTCGCTTACTGGTTTGCCTCATGTTTATTAAACTGTGACTGATCAGAATGAAGGTAAATTTTTCTGGTCAAAACTACTGATGATGACATCTCAAACACAGACAAATAATTAGACTTGAAAATAGACTATCAAAAAAGAGTAAGCTTTTGCATGTGACTAAAGAAAAACAAAGCCTTCTTCTGCCTTGTTTAGTAGTACAGAACAGGCGATTGAAACTATCAGGATGAATTTCTCTACGCTCTAGGTCTTCTGGCGCTAATGATTTCGTTCATCTTACCAGTTTAGTATGAGAAATCCAAACTTCTTTTCTTTTCCAAAAGGTATTTTGTGTTCATAATGCGTTAATAACTTCTTTCTAAGGGGACTTGCATGTCTGTACAGGTCAGAATGTCCATCTGTCTAAACATCTTCTAAATTGCAGTTCTGACCACCTCTGACTCAGCTCCATAGCTTCAGGTTTGTGAATTTACGTGGAATTTCTCCAGTGAATGAAAGACCTCTTATTTTGCTCTAGTGAAATGAATTATTAATTTGTTTTGTACTGAGGTATGAGGAAGTAGTAAGCTTCAGCTCACTGGATATCAAAGCACGTTCCGTGCAAGAGTACGGAGGGTTTGCTTTCATTCTCTCGGTGTTCCTAGGCACTAATGTGCGAGTTGGCTGAGAGTATTCCTGTACAAATACCACTGGTGAACAAAAATACATCCTCACGTGCTGAGGTCTCGAGTACAAGTGGAACTAGACAAGCAAAATGTCTAGTTTGCCCATTATGGTCCATTTTGTACTTCGTGCTGGTGAAAGCGATGTTGTTTGAGACCCTGTGAATGTCCTGTGTTACTTTCTCTGACAGACTCGCTGTGTAATTTTAGAGGGTGCCTTTGTCTTGTGTCGAAGACTATTTAGTGTGTACGGGTTAATGGTCTCTTCTGTGCATTTTTCTGGCATGTTTTCAAGGGGGAATGCTCTTCTCGGGAATGGTTTGTGGTGCTTCAGGCAGCGAATGGGCAAATGTTCTATACAGTGGGAAAAAAAAAAAGGGAAGTTTATTTTAGTGTTTTGTAGTGGTTTTTCTTGTAGGCACTGTGAGGGGACTGGAACTTGTCTTCAGCTCCTGTTAGACAAAGAGGAAGTTTTATTCTTGGGCAAGAAGGGAGTTTGGCTTGTATGCTTTGTTTGTTTTTATATTTATTGTCATTGAAACCCACAACTGTCAGAAAAGTTCAGTAGCGGGGTTAATTTCTGTCCTACCAGTTGGCTTGCTTTGCTACAGGAAATATAAAAATGTCATATATAATAACTCTTAAAGCCTTGGCTGAATGGTGTATAACTCATAGGAAGCTTTTAAAAGCAGAAATGCTTTCTAGCAAACTAATGCTCTTTGGTTAGGCTCAACAATGGATCTACTCTGTTTAGTGCAGCCTTGGTTTTGTTTTCCTTTTCAAATAAAACAAATAGTCACTAATAGATGCACTCTGTCACTCCACTGCTGCTCATTTTCTACTAGTCTCCTTTTTTTGCCGAGAGTATTTTTCTCATAAATAAGTCATGCCACGGAGAATCTGTGCTGTAGCATCATTCTATCCGTCTCTCTGACTAGCAGAATTGCTTTGACTTTGATGTGGACTAATTAAGTTCACATATTTTTATGGACATCTTAGTAGTTCAAGAGACGATAGCTGCGGTAGCTGTGCTTTTCTAAATGAGGCTGGAGGACTTGTTAGGGCTTTGATCCTACATATCCTGCAGTTTCTTTTTTCCCCTCTGTCTGGAAGGATGCTATCTGGAGTGCTTCCATCAAAGCAGCGTGGCACGCTTCCCAAGAGCATACCTGTTCTATGAAGAATCCCATTTCTCAGTTTTACACAGGGCAAGAGACACTTTCTGCAGCACGGGCAGGGTTTGATAAGGCTCTGCGTGGCATCGAGCAGGTTTAGCTGATCAGCTTGCTCCTCAAATCGCTTCCCAAGTCACGCGCTCCCAGATTAGATCAATACATTACCTAATAGGACATTTAAAAACATTTCCACGATTTGCTGACATGGAGGAACAGCAAGGTAAAGTAATAGATTTTTGTAGTAGATCTTAGAATCCGCTCCTGCGGTATTGGCAAGCCCCCTGTTCTCCTGTGGAATTTGCTGCTGCAGTGGTGCATTGCAGGAAACCCATCCAAATCAGCACGCAGAACCTATCCACGCTTCACACGTCTTCGGGGAAGGAGACACGTGTTTGAACCGTAGGCAGCATACCTGTTCTCACAAGGCAAATGCGCTTTTCGCTTTTAACAGAATCTCACTATAGAAGCCAAGCCATTTAATTTGAACAAGATCCATTATTTAAATGGTTTTTTAAAAAAATCACAATAGGCTCTTGAATGCATCTTTTATACAGTACTTGAGGAATCATTTAGATTTGTAAATGCTGGTGGTGGGGATGAGCACCCACCAAAGCAGAAGCAAATAAGCAGTTTCAGCATAGTCATTTGAATCTTGGAGAATTGCTTTGTTCTTGATGAAATACAGCTTTTTACTACGGTGACTATATGTGGTAAAACCAAAATTACATCTTTTTTTTTTCTCTACCTTGTGCTGTCCTTCCTCTCAATTGTGCAACTTTTCTTTTTTCTCCCAAGCTTCGTTTCGGCCTAGTACCTGCTGTGGTGAAACTCCTCGTGCCTGCGGTTTGGTGAAACAAAAAATTTGAAAAAGTTGGGTTTAAAAAAAAAAAACCCCAAACACAACACCACCAACAAAAAACCCCAAACCTTTTGGTATGATGTATCATCCAGGGTAAGGAGAGCAGGAGAAAATCTCTGTGTAGGAGTTAAATGATAAGTAGTCAGATCTCTGTTCCATCTCCAAATACAGTTCTTAATTTCATGCAAGTTCTCTAGTTTTCGGTTGATCTGTGCCACTCTCTTGAAGAGCCCTTGAACCAAAGATGTGGTTTTGGAGCTTGGTTAGGCTTTGGCTACAACATGAGTGTAGCTCCCACTTGGAGATGCTTCCACCTACAGTGGAGGCAGTGGAACAGATACTGTGGGTGCTCCTCATCAGTGCAATGTCACCCGTCTCACTTTAGAAAAATACATGTTGGGTGCAGACTGTATGGGCTGAAGCAGAACAGTTCAAACCAGTCCCTTCCAGTAGGAAGGGGACAAATAAGATGAATTTACTGATGTTTGTACAGAGCCTCTTTGGAGCTTTGACGTTACTGAATGAAAGATCACATGAAAGTCAAGTCGTCATTCTTGTTCTGAATCCTTGGGTAGAAAATGGTTTTCTTGAAGGAGCTCCCTTAAGAATGGAAAAGGTCACTTTAGGACAGGGCGATCCTGGTGTGTAACGACATATGAAGTTAGCAACTACTAGATCGAGTTTAGTAGATGAGTACTAAAGTGTCTGTCCTCAAGAGGTCTGGCTCTTTCTGGAAGAAAACTCTAGGCAGGCATTTCTGAGTCCTGTAGCTCATTCTTTGTGCGTATTGATCCAGTATTTGTCAGTAAGAAAGGGGGAGAAGGGGGGTTATCTTTTTTGAACTAACTTTTCCCCTCCCTCTCTGCTGGTCTCGGAGCAGCTGTAGTATGCTTGGGCACAGTGGCCACTGGCCGTTAACAGTATTCTCCAAATCAGTGCACTCAAGAACGCGGGAAACCATGTGGAGCCATAAAAACCTGTCTGTTACCTGTACGTATAGAGGCATTTGTAAAACTTTTGATGTGGAACCTATTTGCCATCTGTCTTTTTTTTATTAATGGATTCAAAGCTATTTCAAACTTGCTTCTCTCAGTTGAGATCTGTGAGTCTCCTTATTTTATACTGCACCTTAACTTAGTGGGGAGTTACCCCTACTTCCCTTAACAGTGCCAGGGGATGAACCCCTGCCTGTTCAGGGCTGGAACAGTGCTGCCATGCCGGTGAGTTACTAACGTAACTACCCCTCTGCACTGGAACCACTCAGGAATACCCATTCCCCTTCTGGGGGGCAGTTTGGAGAAGGAAGGTGCGTGCTCTGGTGTTGATGGGTAAGTCGGTGGACACTGGGATATTACCTGCTGCGTGGAAGTTTCTGGGATAACTTAATGCAGATTTTTTTTCATTGTTCAGCAGAATGGATAGTGTCATTTCAAAAGATGTTTGTGGTCCTTTCAGGCTTATTCTGAATATTGTTGCTTCCATCTGATGTCCAGAAGATGTTGTTATAGGTGACCTCTTTCCTCACATGTTGTGAAACAGCCCCTCTGTAGTGCTTATGTCCTCTGAACTTCGGGCATTAACCTGCCTGTTCCTCTTGTGTCCTGCCTTTGGATCACTGTCCTTTCTTTGTTACTAACAATTCATTTTTGTATAGACTGTTTTTCTGGTGTTCAGCTAACTCTTGAAAGCATGGTACCTGTCTTGTCATCTTCCCACCCTTCAAGCAGAAAATGAAAACAATTACTTACTATGTTCAAAGGCACCAGACAAGCTACTGTCAGACGTTCACAGCTATTTTTGTGGTTAATTTTACTCTTGGGAAGACCTGTTCAGGAACTGGAAACAACCAAATTGGTCTCTTTTTTTTTAAAAAAAACCAAACAAGCAAGCCCTCAATCCTACCATTATTATTTCTCTGGATGGAGATTCTGGTCCAGTCAAACTATTTGTCCAACTGTGCATGGTTGCCGGTGGGTGAGCCGTGCTGCTGGTGTGGCGAGCTGTCCTCCTGCAGAAGGCAGCTCAGGCTGCTTTATTAATTGAGAGAAACTCCCATTCTGCCCAGCTTCCAGAGAATTTGTCAGCCTGGCATCGGAGCACCACAGGACACTTAGCAGAGTCTTGGCATTGCCAAACGAGGGAACTGAGATGATTTGTCAAACGAAAAAATACAACTGAGAAAGGAATAGGATGAACTTTTCAAACTTTTAACCAAAAAGTACTAATTAAGCAGATAATTTAAAATACTCTGATACTGTGAGTCTTGTTTCCATTGTGCGTCTTCTGTGAAGATAGGAGGGGGGTAAAAAACAACCTGAAAAATAAAGGGAGGAAAAAAATGCCCTCAGAATCTGAATTGCAGAAAATATGTAATCACTCTTTCTCTGGCAGTAGATACGTTGCAACTAATTTTATTCTTGTTTTTCAAAATCAGAGTTAAACTAAGATCAAATGATTCTGAGGTTTGAACAGATGAGTTTAATATAACTGTTACTTTCGTTTTCGAAAGACAGGTAGTTTGTAGCCTCAGTGTCATGCAGCATCTTGAATAACATGGAATGGAGAAGTTTTATCAGTTTGGAAGGGAGAAAGAAAGCTTCCTCAGGTTGCTTTCCAGCATCTTTTGTGGCGTGTTCAGTACTCTCATTTTTCCATCTTTCACACGTTTTTCACTTAAGCAGAAGTAGGATTTGTTGGAATTAGCCGTGGGTTAATCTGATCTGCAGGAGGACAGCAAGCTGCTCAGATGTCATAATGGTATATTTTTATTTACATTCAGTTTGAGAACTGTGGCGTTCTTTAACAACTTAGGCTATTTCATCTCTCATTATAAAACCTGATGTTGTTGTCTTTAATACTTGTGCTCAGGTGGTCGGAGCCAAACATCCTGTTCAGAGACCAGGAAGGCTGTGGAGACATCATCTCTCTGCCGCACCTGATGGCAATACAGGGCCAGCAAAGGCACCAGGGCAGAGCAGGCGCCTTAGTGTGAATGTTTGCTGTTGAACAGAGCTGAAATACTGAACTCTGTTTTTCTGCTGATGTCTAAACAAGCATTTAGAGTGACCCAGTTTGAAAAGTTACTTGGCACTTTTTTTTTTCCCCAAGGTGACTTTCTGAATGCTTAACCACAAAATTCTGTAACTAGTGCATAGTTTTGCTGGTACCCAAAAAGCCTCTACCAGCACCCCTGACCTTAGTTGGGCTGGAAATAAAATTTACAGTATTGATGGCATATCTGTTTTAAAAATAATTGACATTTCTGATCGGACAGTATGATAATGAAGACTTGGTTGCAGGAAGTGAGGGAACAATACTTAATTTTATTTTTTTAAAGCTGATCTGTCAGAAATGTGTCTGACTCAGAGTAACTCTGAATCATCCGATCAGCCTGTGGAGGAGTCATTTGTATGCCATATCACAGAGAACTGTACAATCAATTGCCTCTTTTTGTTTCTTGAAACCCAGGAACGTGGCTTTAAAGTTTGAAGTGTTTAAATTAATGAAATAGCCCATCCTCTGTGCTGATAGATGAAGGGTCTGTGGCTTGCCTGCCTGAGGAAAGCGGTGCAGCAAATCTTGGAGTAAACATAGACTAAGCAGTGATAGAAATGTCATAAGGCAGATTTGACCTAAATTTGTTACTCTTGAGGTGCAGAGAGTACGCGAGAGTAATAAATCTTGTCAGTTGTGGTTTAGCGCTGGCATTCTCTTTCCACGAGGCAGAAGTAATGGTGCTGTTGGAACAGGCATAGGGTCTCCATCTTCAGCAAAGGAAGCAGCAGTGGTCGCTTATAGGACTTTTTGATTATCTGTCCTTTTTTCCTTCAAAAAATAAGCTCAGGGAAGCATGCTCTTTGTCCCTCAACATGCGCTGCTGGGTCTGTGGTACATTTGGGCAAGAATTGTTTGCATCACAGATGGGTAAGAGTAAAACTAAGTCTGTGCCTAGGGTGTGGTCTAGACATCTCAAGGTGAACGGAAGAAAAAGCCAAAGAAGATTGGCTGTACCTAAAAAGTGCATATTAAGACCAGGAACTCTGAGTATGTGAGGAAATGTTTCAGTTTTGCTTAAATGTCTTGATCTGTGGCCCAATGAGGGCATTTGCACTTCATAACTGAACAATTTCTGTCAAGCCTCTGGCTTTTCTGGTTTGAGGTCTTATTTTATTCTTTCCTGTATTCTGCTGTAAAGCACTGCAAGCTTTAAACTGGTCTCTCCACTTTGTTCACATCTGGAAGGGATTAAGAATTCAGGAAAGCCAAGTTTTATTGCAGGAGCTGTCACAGGTTCCTAAGGCTCTGGGCAAGTGGACTCACATTTGTGGCTTTCTCCTACTTGCCTCTTTCTGCAGTGTGTGGAAGCAGCACCGGAAACAGGGGATGGGACTTGAAAGGATGTTTATCTCATAATATCTAGTTTTAGCTCAAAGCAAGTTTAAAGTTAGAAACATAACAGGAGGGAAAGTATTGAAAATTACAGCTCCTCTGCTTCCAGGCATCTCCTGCACAGCATTGCTGAATCTGCCTCTTGACTTCAGGGCTGGCAGCTTCTCCTGCCCAAATACCCACCGTGGCGCTTGTGCCAAGGTTAGCTTTGGAACAGGCTTCTCAATTTCTCACAGAAATTCTACTTCTAAATTCAGCAGCCACGAGTGGGACTCCTCAGTGTGTCCTTATGCCTGGAGTCCCCTTCTCTCAAGTCGTCTGAAGTTCTACCTTGCAAGGAATAGTTTGAGCTGAAGCAACACTTCCAAAGCACAAATGATGCTTCTTGGGAACAAAGCAGATGATGGTGACAGGCTTCGGTGGAGGGACGATTTCCCCCATGCGCTGGTATTCTGTAGGTAGGCATGTTTAGAGCTGCACTGCAAACACCTCAGTCTGTGTAGACTGAGATTAAAGTTCTTTCTGAAGAATTACAGTTGGTTTTGGGCTGGAAAGTGAAGCGTGTCCCCCCAGAGACTGTCAGTAATATGATAACATATTAGAAAATAAATACTTTCTCCTCTTGTTGATGTGTCTGTCTGTTTTACGCAAAGACGTACTTTAAAAGGTAGGGGAATAGAAGTAGATTTGGGGAAACTTTTTTGGGGAAACTTTTACTTTCTGAATGCAAAGAATTTGTGCGTAGTCAAACTCTTGCCGGGATCCGTAGCCAGTGTGTTTGCATTAGGTACCTTAATCTGCTGCTTTGAGTTACTTGTGATCCTGTACAGTGGGGCAACACCTTCCTTCTGATCTTCGAACCTCCCCAGCCTCCCACGGTCTGGTTAGTGTCGCCTAGTTCATCTTTTCCCGTGACCCTTTGCAGCGAGTACGGTTTGCAGACTGGAAAAGGAAGGACGTCTTGGGTTTATAAGCTTGTAACAGCTCTGTTTTCCAAGTGCTTTGGTATATTTACTGTGAGCATAAGAGGCAAGACTCCTTAAGGACCCCAGTGGAAAACTTCTTTAAAAAGATGTTGTCCTGTCATGTACAATTAAATAAAAAACGAGCTTCTAACGCTCCTTCTGATAGAGCTGGAAATATGGAAGGATGGTTGGCAGTAGCTGGGGTCTGTTGCGTGCCTCTTGCTGCTTCTGCGCAGTTTGCTCTGCAGGGATAGTGAATTCCTGCTCAAATTGGTTTGCCATTCATTGTTTTGAGGAGCCAATACGATAGGAAGCTGGAACAGGTTTGTAGGTGTCTGGAACAACTGACACTGTGCCCAGCGTGACCTTCTTGCTTTAGGTGGAGCCTGAGCTGGCCCAGGAAAGGAGAGCAGGGACGGGAGCTGTTGGATGGAGAACTGCTGGGGTAAAGCACCAGCTGGATGCACTGATTTTCTCCACTGCTGTTTTGATAATGGAATGGTAAACTAAGAATAAGCTGTTCTGACAACTTGGGGAGATTTGAAGTGTCAGCAGGCTAGTTCTTGACCTGCTGCTCTTTCTCTTTAACTCGTTTCGCAGCTATTAACAATATCAAGAGCAGATGGGCTCTACTGCTCTACAGACCTGTGTTATAGGTGATAACAACCAGTTCCCTTTTGTGTGTCATGCCCTGGTTTTCACATCCTCATTTGCTAGGCTGGTTAAACCTCCTTTAACGAAGGTACAGAACCACTGCTGAGGGTCTGGCAGTGAGAGTTACCACTGTCCTCATAGCAGTAAAGGACATCAGTAGAGGAAAAAACACCGAAGAGGGAATTGGGCTATCAAACGGTGCTCGCTCCTGCAGCTTGGTCAGGAGCGTTGTCAGTGAGTCTCTGTGCACACACCGTGCATATTGTGCAGGACCATTCTGTGCAGTTTTCTATCACTTACAAACCTGAATAGAATCTTCCAGAAGGAAAATGTTCAGGACTACCTCTTGTTTTCTTTGTGCAGTTTGTTAGAATACCAAAGCAAAATTGAAGGGGATAGACAGGCAGAGGTTCAGTATGAAGGAAAGGCAGCTGGGGCCTTAAGATGAGGGACTGAACGTGTGGGGAGCAAGAACAGGGTTAAACATGGAGAGTGGAGAACTTGAGAGTGAGGGAAATGAAGGAGAGGAGTAAACAGGGAGCAAAATAATAATGGGAGAGGGTATGGAGGAAGGGAAAGACGCTACATTTGTATCTTAGGATAAGGGTGTTCTTGTAACTGGGAGGATATACCAGAGAAAAGGAGAAGTGACAGGTTGATTCTGCAGCCCAAATGCTGGTTGACTTCCGTAAGCATCTAGACTGTAAGCAAGACGAAACTTGCTTTTTAAACAAGTTGAGTTGGGTTTTAAAGGAAGCTTGTGACTTTGTGGGTCCTGCTGCTTTGGATTACTCATTTGCAGATTCTGTTTCATCTTCAGCTGTAGCCTCAAGAGATGCAAGGAGGGGTGGGATATTACGAAACAAAGTAATTTGATTATTTGGGGTGGGGTGGAAGGGTGGCAGTTTTGTTTTAACTTTTGCAAATGGTTTAAAAGCGCAGCCAGATGAGGAGGAGGCAGCTAATCGAGTTAAGAATAGCCACTATTGGTTTTGATACTGATTTCTTTCTGCACTCTCTTGTCTTTTAACCTTGTTTTCTTACAATTTTAGAAAAACCATTGTGAGCTCTACCAAAGAAATAGAGGTTATGGATGAAATAGCTTCCTTTAAATAAGTGACTGCACTTCTCTTTTCGTTTACCACTAGGATTTCTTACATTCTTTGATTTTTCTTAATTTTAATTGAAATAAAAACTCCTAAGGTATGAATTTCCTGCCTTTTAGCCTAAAATGATCAGGTTTTACATGCTTATTATGTCATCTGTTTACAATACATTTGATGCTAAAAGATTTATTTTTAGCTGGCAAAGTAAAATAGCTAGTTGCTGGAGTTGTTGTCATAGCAGCAATCTTAACAGATAGGCTGATCCTATTTAGCTTTCGCAGCCGAAGAGCGACCGTTAGGCAACAGTTTGACAGTTTCGCAGCATTTCTCTAAAGATGGAAATTGTGCTGGTGGTGGTGAATTTTTTTGGTCCTACTTTAAAATATTTTTTTCTGTAGGTGTGTGGACTTTGATTCAACCGATCTATTTTCATCGAACAGAACTTGGGAGAACTTTGGGTACACAACATGTGAGATTCTGGATTTAAGTCTTAATTTGTAGAAGCTTGAAAATAAATTACACAGTACAGCATATTGCAGGCTGCTTTGCTGATTACTTTTTTAACAGCCAAAAGTATTCTGAAAGAAAAATGCCAGACTAGAGAACAGGACCGTGCATTATTTATTCAGCACTAATTTTAAGTTGTGACAGACTGGGCAAATATTACTGAAGAACTTTGGAGATTATTTTTGATGAAATGAACTGCCTGGGTTAGATGATGGCTTAGTGTTTAGTAATTCTAACTCATGTTTTTTTAATATGAAGAAAAAAGGTGTGTCTCTATTGACAAGCAAAGGAATAGTCTGTTCAGATCAGTCTGTAAAATAAGGCGGTGCCTCTGAGTGATCTCTGCAGATCTGAGCTGTTAACAGGAACTGCAACTGACCGTCTGTGCCTGAGATAAAGTGAATTTACTGTGAGGAATTTCTTCTGTCTGTATCTTCCGGTCACTGGGGATTGGACCTGAACTCTTTGCCGTGGTGTTGAGCAAAAGCCTTGCCCCTCAAACTCTCTTAAGCCTCTTCCTAGACAGAGTAATTTTTTTAAAGATTTGTTGAAGTACCTGAGTTTAATGCTGAGAGAAGGTTTTGGGTGGTGTTGGCTTAAGGAGTGCTTCAAATATGATTGAGAGTCAGAAAGTCTACTTAACCTTCGAATTGCCTCTTTTTTTTTCTCCAGGCCTACTTGTTAAAATGTGGCGTTATTGTAGGAATGCAAACCATCATGTCAGGCTTATGTGGTTATTAATTTCCAGTGAATCAGGGGAACTCTCATCACATACCTCCCTGTTCTGGGTCGCTCCGCGGAACAGTCAGCACATGCTTTCCCCACTTGGCTCAGAGCCAGGCTGAGTGTGGCAAAGGTGACTTCAGTAACTGTGACTGGTATGGATTTGATGTTGTGCCACTGTTTCCTGCACTGGTATAGAGGGATCTAACGAAGGAACCTGGCAGAATCTCCCAGCAGAGAAATGAAATATACCCACAAATGTTTTGGTGTTCAAGTTGTATTACAGCTTTTGAGTGGGTCGAGGGGCTCAGTGCTGCAAAAAAAGCAGAGTTCATGCTGTAGTCCCACCCAAACCTCCTGCCTCCTCACCCCTTTTACCTCCCTGCTGGACACGTGCTTTTCCTGGGCTCTGACGTCCATCTGAGTCTTCTCAAACTTACTGACCTGGCAGAAGATCAGGCTTAGCCTAGCTTCAGCTTCCAGGTTAGCAAGCTGAGCCAGCTCAGCAGAGGGGCTGTGGGGCAGCAAAGCCCGGTAGGGACTAAGGGTAGGAGGCAGCTCTGAAGAACTGAGCAAGAACAGCTTCATCGAGACCTCACTGCCCTGGTTATCAGCATCTGTGCTGTTGTAACATTAACCCCGTGCTACGCTCACCATAGTGCCCAGAGGTTTTGCACCACTACTGAATGTTTGCCTGGATTGTAGTGAGCCGGATGGAGGAACTGGTGCAGGTTAATCATGTGCGGGGAGCGGCAGGTTCATTTCACACACCTCTTTCTCCTGGCTTGCACAGGGCTGTGGAGGTCATGCTGCTGGTATGTGGTTGGCGTGGGGACAGAAATGGCCCGGTGGAGCGAGGGAACGGTGGGGTTGTTCGTGTGGTTTAGCAGCAGTGTCCGCTTACCCCTGCTTCAAGTGTTCATTAAACTACAGGCTGAGCGCTGTTAATGGGTCGGCTGTTGTCTGCTCCCTGTTGAGCCTTGGAAACGTATTGGATGGACAGGGGAGTTTTGTCCGTTAAGTCTAATCGGTGGTTTCGTCACATGGGGGCAGAACTGTTTCCCCTCCTGGTCTGCAGTGTTCTAAAAGGCACCGAGTAAAAGGGAAGGTTGGCAGTTAGAGCCACCTCTGTTGAGCTGCTCCTGGAGATATGTTTGTCACTCATATTCCGTGTCTGTCTGCTCTCTTCCAGGCAAAGTCGTGCATTTGTCATATGTGTGGTGCCCACCTGAACAGACTCCACTCTTGCCTCTACTGTGTCTTCTTTGGCTGTTTCACAAAGAAACATATTCACGAGCACGCAAAGACAAAGCGACACAATTTAGGTAAGCTGTCATCCTCACCGGTGCTTTTCAACTCGCTGGATTATCCCTGACAATTCCAGGCCAGTGAGGTGATGTTTTCTTGTAGCTGCCTCATTAGCCAGCAAGATCAGTGGGTTTTGTGGTTTGGGTTAGTTTAGTGGCATTGTTTTAAACTTGCATGATGGATAAATATTTGTTTACAACTTAAAATTTGAATTACTACTGTTTAGTATCTTAGTATTTATGAATTAATGTCATATATAGGGAAAAATAATAAAAATATGTGTAGATGGAGATTATTTTTTCTAAGTGTGAAAAACAGTGGGGTTAGTGCCTTAAACTAGAGCATTTATTTCAGTGAACCTTTTTCAGGAGGATGTGTTCACCTTTCTTTTTTTTGTCGCCAAGGAAGAGAAAGATCATTCCTCTCACAAAGATGACTAATCAAGTAACAGAATTATTTAAATGTTTAAAGTTTTGGGTTTTTTCTTTTCCTGTCTTAGCTTCTTGTTTCCAGTGGGATCAATAACCTAACTAAGAAGAAAACAGTTTAACTGATACATGGAGTACCTTGCCCTCAGCTGCCTCAAAAACGTTGGTAAAATACCAACGAGTTCTTCTGTCAGTTTTGGTGCTACATAGTGTTCAAAACCAAAAGCATTTGGGCTTGTTTGAAATTACTTATTGCTTATAGTTTAGAACATTTCAGAGCTATAATGCAAAACCCTGGTAATTTTTATTAAAGCTCTGGTTTTGTCAAAATGAATGTGTAGTTTTGTGTACAACACACTTAATTTTTCTCCCAATGAAAATACATTCTTGGTGGAGTTGTGTAAGAAACAAGATAAAAAAAGCATTGTTTTGTGGAGGAAGTCATCTCTTGACCAGCGTGGCCTCCATTCTCATTTAATTTATCTTAAATGCTTACGGAACAAACTGCCTTTATTTTCCATGAAGACGAAGATGCTCCAGAAGACCAACAGGGCTTAAGAGACTGGTGTGTAGGTTCCGTGTTTATGGAAAACGTTATTTAAACCAGCAAATCCTTACAGTTTTTTCCTCCTTATGAGTAAAGAAAGAAAAAATCTAGGTTCTTAGTGGTATAGCTGTGTGTAAATGCTTTGAAAAATAGAGTACTGGAAAAGAGTCCTGAATATCCCTGATGCTGGTGAAGTTGCTAGCCTTTGAGTGATGTGATTGTAATCCTTCATGTCAATGTAGGCAGTGATACAGAGTGGGGGAAAAAAAAAAAGGTGGAGTGAGGCTTTCAGCAGTGTCCAGTGACTGTACAAGAAGCAGTGAGCACAAAACGAAACACAGGAGGTTCTGTGTCATCATCAGGGAACATGTTTTCACTGTGAGGGTGACCAAGGACTGGAACAGGTTGCCCCAAGAGGTTGTGGAGTCTCTATCCTTGGATTTATTCAAGAGCTGTTCAGACACAACCTTGGGCAGCCTGCTCTAGGTGGCCCTGCGTGAGCAGGAGGGTTGGACAAGGTGACCTCCAGAGGTCCCTGCCAACCTCAGCCGTCCTTTGAAAATTGAAAAAGCCAAACCAACCCTCTATGACAATTTCTTATTGCTTTTGACAAGGTGTAATCTCAAAGAGCTTTTGAAATCAACTCATTAGGTGAAGTTATTTGGGAGGCTTTACCACACAGCAGTACAAGTTACTCTAGCTAAACCGTGTCTAAGGATTTCTGGTAAAATGTATGTAAGTGCATCTTAAGTCTTCTGTGCCGATAGGAGTTTATGGCCAGGTTTAAGCTTTAAGAAGGACATCACTAAATACAGACTGTAGACAATATTTGCGTGTTTATCTGCGGATACTGTGTAAACACTGAGATTTTTGCCACTAAACTTACCATATTTATGGGGAGAACATTTTAAAAGAGCCTTATGATTGCACTTGTAGTGAGCTGCTGCTTATCTCTTTATGTGGGAAGCCTAAAGCAAGGGAATATCTTCTGATTCCTTAAAGGAAACCCAAAACTGGGCAGAGGAGGGAGGCTCTGGGAATGCGCAGTCTTGCCTACAGGAGGTTGTAGTTACTGTTGTGGTACTCGACAATTAAGAATGTGTCAGATAAGGTACTTCCCAAAAGGAATAGCTTCCAGATAGAAAGGACCAGGGTTAGTTACACAAGCCCAAGTGCAGAATGCAGTATTGTATCATTCCCCAGGAAGATTATTTTGCAGCTAAATATAATGTACTCACTGCACAGATACACATGATGTGAAGATGGAACAAGTGACTGCTTGAGTTCTCTCTTTGGAAATTCCTTTTCTCTTCTTTTTTTAATGTATGTTTTGGTGTTTAATTTCCAGCTGCATATGAAATGAGCTGTAAAAATATTTTTGTAGTTTTGCTAGTGCTTTTGGTTGCTTTTACTGCTGCCGTTTTCGTTGGGGAAATAACATCTGATAGGCAAAAACAAGTTGAGTGCTTTGAAATTTCAAAACGAACCGGAATTATTTTAAAACACTTGGTGACTTTTTGCTGAGCCAACATCGGTCTCCATGGAGACTCGCAGGAACTGCACACTTAATCACAGTTCTAAGGAGCAGCACAGATTGCAGCTGGAACAGCTGTCTGAGCACTGGAAGAGGTGTTTTTGCAGCTCGCTGCTGTATGTTTCAGGAGGCTTCAAGAACATAGTCCAGAGTTCTTAAAATCCACCCCGTGTTATCTCTGCTTCCCTGAGCAGTATGAATTAGACACGCTCTGACCTTGTGGTGATACCTGTGGTCTTGCAGCTCCTTGCCTGTTCGGTGTTTGGTAATAATACTGTGCTTAGTTTCATGTGTTCCTTGATTTGTGGATGTGGGTGACAAGTAGGTGAAGTAAGATGCAGCTCTAGGAGCTGCTTTTTCTAATGTCTGCATTGCACCGTTGCTGTTAGTTGATCTCCAGGATAAGCTGGTATTTCTGTTAACGCAATGCAAAATTCTTATGCAGATGTGAAAACCTTTAGGAAGAGGTAGGTGAGATGGACCTTTCCAGGGCTTTGAAGAGTTGGGACTATTCAAACTAGCCTTTTCCTATTCTGTTTCAGTGCTGGTTTCTGACTGTGTAGGATCCCTCTTCCTGCCTCAAATATATGAAAATGGTATCAGTTATGAACAGCTATGGCTATGTCCCAGGGCTGCTCCGAGATGGGCTCTGGCAAAATCCATAGTGCTACGAAGGAGTTGTCAGGAGCAGATAAGGCAGGCCCATCTGTCCGTACCCTCCTGGAGAATTGTCAGGTACTTGATCAAAGTCACCACAATAGACCCTTGATTGCAGATGCTACAGATCTGTAATCAGCAGCCTAAGCAAAGAGTATCTTAGTCTGAAATGTTCTTACTTCATAAAGTTTCTGCTGTTGCAATCTAATAATACAGAATCCTTACCTTTTCCTTTTTCCTCCTCCCCATTTCATAAAGCATGTTTTGCTTCCTCCCCATGGTTGTGCTGGATGAAGCTGTGCTGTAACTACCCAGCCTTCCACGCGGGGCGGGGGGAGCACTCCACAGAGAGGACAGGCATCGGTAGAGTTACTAAGTGTTTTTTCCCTTTTTGCGCTACTCAGCTCTTAGAGCTTTCTGAGCAGAGACTGCTCTAGGTGCTTGTGTTCCAGTGGCTGCCAGCAGCCTGTCCAGTGTTACAGCCTGGTTCCTTTCTGGCACCCACAACGGGCAGAGGCAGCGAGTTCCACGGTTCTTCTGAGCCGTAGGAAAAGTGCGTGTGGTTTTCTGGTTTTCTTTATAATGGATCTTGTAACTTTGCTCTGTGTTTCTTTTGCGAGGAGTTGAGACATGGTGAGTAAAAAGTCCTCGTTGATCTCTTCCAGGATTTGTGATCTTTCTGATACTGTCAGATGTTTCCTTTTCCCAACCTGTAAGATCCTGAACTATGTTTAGTCTTTCTTATTGAAACTGCCATGTGATTCTCAATATCCTCATCACACCTTGGGTTTTCTTTTAAGTTCTAACATGTCCATCTGTGGCAACAACTCTTTGCATTAATACAGTTTACTAATAACTTGTATTCTAATTAATACTTCCATGACTTTTGTTTTGAGTTTCTTAATATGCTGTTAAACACTGAGCTGATGTTACTCGGGAGTGACTCCAAAACAACTTTCCTGTTCCTCTTTTGCTACCTTATTGGCAGCGATTAGAGTTTCACTCATGGTTGTATGCCTTATTTGTGAACTATTTTGAAATCCTTCTGGAGCTTTTCACAAGCTTCAGATGCGATTATTCTAAATTAACGTGTGCCATCAGCATATTTCGTCATCTTCCTGTATAATCTTTCCAAATCAAGTTCCAGCACCTGGGCAGTCTGATGGTGGTCCTTGTGAAAACCAGTGGTCCCTTCCTTACCTCTTCTGCAGTTTTTCAGTGGAGGAAAATGCATAGTGGTGTAGTCCCAGAGTAGCAGGAACAGGAAGATGACTGAACAGCTCTTAAAGAGAAGAGGGGTTGGTGCGATAGCGAGTTCATCCGGAAGCTGTAGCAGTGATTCTTTTATCAGTTTCCTGGCTGGGAATGAAAATTCCTAGGCAGGCACCAAATGAATATTCTCTGAGTGAATATTTTCTGTTTCTGTATATAATGATTAAAACTTTTCTGGGGAGATACCATATGAGAAAACAAAATTGATGATTTTGAGCATGGAGTACTTCTGTAACCTTGCTCGGGAGTTTTCCCCCACATGCTTTTTTATATATATGTATATAT
Organism: Buceros rhinoceros silvestris; assembly: GCF_000710305.1. Lineage (NCBI taxonomy): Eukaryota > Metazoa > Chordata > Aves > Bucerotiformes > Bucerotidae > Buceros > Buceros rhinoceros. Next base: position 9,889 of record NW_010433562.1, on the reverse strand, counting down.
AAAAATGTGTGTATATATATATGTATCTGTATTTATTTATTTTATACATACACACACACTTAGCTCTGAGAAAAATGACTGCTGTGAGGCTTAGGAAAGCCTGCTACAGATAACCATTGCGAGTTAGATTAGTTCAATTACGGTATCAGCTCTGTGTAGAGCTGATAGAGCTGTGTAGACCTATTTAATCTCCTTGGTGAGGAGCCAACTCGCACATTTCCATGCTATGCCTCCGTCAGAGAGGCACCCAGCACATGAGTCGTGTCTGGGAACAGCACACAACAGAGTTTTTGGTTGAAGCTTAGGTGTGCTCTAAGCTCGAGAAGAGGTAGGTGAAATAGCGATGGTTCGGTGGTTAAAAGACTAAACAAGAAACAGTTGGAAGACTGAAGTACTTTTCGCTTCCAAAGGAGACTGGCAAACAGTTCATTTCAGAATGAGCCCTGTTAGTCTGTTCATTATTTATTCGATCAGGAGCTGCTTTGACTAAGTCTGTGCTGATGTAAGGTTCAGTCCAATAAATACATTTGTGGTGAGACGAACTGGGTGGGTGAGTGTAATGTTAATGCTCGTGGATTAAGTTGAACATTTTTGGTAAAATTAAAAAAATCTTCTGCTTCCCCCTAGAAAACAAGTAACTAATTTTTGTATCTGATTCAGGGGAAATATGACAAAAAGATGGTTTCTGTACTTGAAGTTGGTCAAAGGAAAAATTCTGGTTCCTGCTGTTACTGCATACCTGTCTGTTGAAATGTCTTGTAGGAACAGAACAGGAACGTAAAGGAATGACAGAAAAAGCTGTTTAATTTTCACTTCAGTTGGAAAGTATTGACTGTGGTGTGAATTCTGCATGATGGCAGTGGGGCTGGGTTCTTCTGTACGCAGCTAAGGTTGTCATTGCGCTCTGGAAGGAGCAGTTAAAGCAGTTTCCAGCACAGCGTACTGCAGGGCTGCGTAGCGGACTGGATTTTCTCTTTGCATCTAGGCTCAGAACGGGGCAGAAAAAGTCATCTGGGCGTTTTACCAGCCTCTTGATTTGACTTACAGTGTTTTGCTTGGTGATGGTGTGGAGAAGAGTGTGTAAGGAGATGAAGGCAAGTGGGAAACAGCATACAGTGTGCTTCGTAGTTCTGTCAGGGATGGAGCATGCCTGGCTCCGTGGCTTTTTGATAATATAACTGATTTCCTTAGAAAAATGAAATGCACTGGATCTAATCTGTCTAGATCAAGTGAAGAGTTTGACATTTTGCCCCCTTGGAAATTATTACTTGAGGTGGAAGCGACAGGGATTAATGTAAGAATTAAGGTATATGAGACGGGATAAGGGGGCACTGATGGTGAATAAACTGAAAGCAGTATGTAGGACACACGAGCATTATTAGCAGAGCCAATGCTGGTTTAGTGCTTTTTTCTAGTAATTGAAGAGAGGGATTTATATCGCTGTATGAAATTCATGATAGTCACAAAGTTCAGAGGCGGTACTTGTACTGAGGAGGGCTAGGTAGTCCTGAGATAAGAATTAAATAACCTCATTGAGTACAGTAATAAAACTGAGATGAAATTTGATAGCAGAAAGTACAAACTCTTTGTACTTCAACTTAATAATATCCTTGGGATGTCAACCAGAGGATCATGGGTTGGGAGTGGAGGAGCAGGAGGAAGGCATTTTGGATATACAAGTCAGCCGTAGGGTATGGCTTTGAGCTTCCAATATTCCTCATAGCCATTAAAAATATTGGCTCCTCTAGGATGTATTGTGCAAAGTGTTGCAGGCAGATTCTCAGTGGTTTATGTGATTCATGCCCCAACATGGCACTCCCATAGATCAGCTCAAACTTTGAGCCAGAACTCATAAGAAGGCAGCGGGCGTTTGTTCATCGCAGTTGTCTTCCGCTAGATGCTGCTCTTGTAAGTGCAGGTAGTTAGGAGCTCCTGCAAGCATCTCCCAGAAGCTCCTCTTAGTATCAGAAATGGCTCCCGAAGAGTTTTTTGTACACCTGGAATATTCTTAGCCCTCAGAGAGCCAAACTCCAGAATATTTACCTGCATATTGCCAGCTCTGCGTGCGTCCACTTGCCTCAGCCCCAGCTGCTAACTCCTCTGCAGTTTTGGACCTTACTGCTGCTCTAGTTGAACATAGTGTTTTGAGGTAGATTTCCATAGTTGATCAAATGAGAATATGCAGATGAATATAAACAGTTTGTTTCTTGTGGAGCAGCACAAAACTTGGCTGTGATTGGGGAATTCTGCCCCCACGTTTCTGAAAAAGAACCAGGAAGATTAAGCAGAGAGTGTTTAACAATTTCTCTCCTTTAGACCTGAATAATATTTTGTGGGATCAGGAAAAGGTGATTTAGGCAGGAGGATTGAATTTCTTTCCAGTTTTCAAAGGTGTGCTGCAAACAGGAGAACTATTGAAGGTTGTAGGGTCAGAGAAGGGCAGGGAGAAGACTGACAAAGGGCAAAATATGTCTGTCAGGAAGTGCAGGGCGACTGCAGTATCAACATGCTACGGACTCCACTGTAGTACACTGCTGCATGCACGCCTGGATGATACGTGTATTTCTGAGTGAGGCCAAGGAGCTGGAGTTAATATTCTGCTCATAGTAAATTAATATAAAATGTTTTGACAGACTGTCATTGCTCTAAATTAACAGTTAAAAGCATTTTTGGCATCTGGATTCCATAGGGATACCAGGACGTTTTTCCTTCACCTTATATTTCCTGGCTTGAATTCTCATGCTGATGTTAGATGATACATCTAAACCACCACAGAGGCCAGTGTACAGCAGAGGCTGGCCCTTTGGCTCCCAGTTTTAGGGAAGTGGTTTGCAGAATGGTACTGGGTACTTGCCATGTTTGGGTTGCAGGCAAATCAATCCCTTTAAATGTGAAAATTCTAGATCTGCATGGGGCCAACAGGCGTCTTGGAGATGTCAGAGCACAGGTCACAAAACCACTTCTTATCTGTTAGCTGCTGGTTTAAAAAACAGAGAAAAGCAGGTATAGAATAGAATGGTTTTACCTCAAGTATGAGGAGAAATAAACCCCCCCTTTCTCTTAAATATTGAATGTGATAGGGAAGAATAATGCTGAACTGTGGCCATTGTTTTTAAAGATTGGGTATCTGGTGCTGCGTTTCTGGCAGCAAAAGGAAATTTGGGGGGTTGGTTTTTGGGTTTTTTCCCCTGAAAGTACGTACCGGTGTTTCTCAGTGGTTTGACCAGAAGCTGGGTTGGATCACTGTTTAGCAGGACTAGCCTTTTTTTTCCCTTTTTTATTATTTGTTGTTTAAACACATGACTAGGACAGTTGATAAGGCTGTGATCAGCTTGATAGAGACTGAGAGGGTAAGAGGAAAGAATGAATAGCCTTTAACGTGTCTGCTCCCTAGCTCCCAGCAGACACTCATGATGTATCAGATGAGTCTGCTGGTGTTTTGGCCTCTTTTTGGATTTGTTTTGAGTGTTTCTGATGTTATGTTTTTTTGGTTTGTTTGGGCTTTTTTATTTAGGGGGTGGGGGGGGGGTCGAGTGTTGTTCCTTATTGAGATGAGTAACATTTTTTTACCGATATCATTAGACTTCTGAGCTGTGATGCAGGTTCCAGGTGCCAGGAGAACAAGAGGGAGGCAACCAAATACTTGTTTTGTGCTGATGGGTCAGATAGAAGAACAAGCGGAGAGCTGGCTGAAGTTCAGCAAATCACTTCTTGTGAACTTAAGGCTATTATCTGAAACCGGTTTAATGATTAACACGTCAGGTGAGAAATTAGGGAGTGTGAATAAGCTCAGGATGTTGACTTGGAATGCTGTCTAAAGGAATTACCGATTTAGTCTCCTTTGTTACAGAAATTGAACAAAATGTAGGTGACTTGCACAGATCATGAGTGTGTGGTGATTTCGCTTTGATAACGTGCCAAGATTGAGTCACAGAAGTTCACAGTGGAATTAATTTCAGTGCAGGTAAAAGCGACCCCAGCTCTGAGCTGCTGTCTGATCTGTTCTACTTGAATGCAGCCAGTGTTCTATGGCAGGTGGTACCAAACCATGACTCCCAAATATGTCACCTCTGATGGAAGGGTGACATGTGTTACGGTGAATTATCCCATTTTCAACTAAGCAACGTTTGTTCTGTTCAGCTGGGTCTGTTGAAAACCGAACATACGAGTCCCTGAACTGATGAGACGTGCACATGCGCGCTGGATGTGCCACGCATCCGCACTTTTTACATGTTGTTGTTATGTTCCCATCATCTCTTCTCTCTGAACCTATTCAGTAGGTGTATTGGGCAAAGTAACGCGCTTGGGCTCAACCAAACCCCTTCACCTGGCTCCCAGATGGGGACTTCGAAGGCCTTTTGCTGCCTGAATTTAAACCTTCACGCCAAGCATGTTGTCTTTCATCGCTTGCTCCAGTAGATAAAGTTCCTCTCCTGCACAACATTCTGGGATGCCTCATTGCTCCTCCAGGCTGAAAGTTCTATTTTTAAATGAAAAATGAGATTTCTTGACTTTCTCTCTTGGGTTGCAGCTGTTTAGAATTTTATGTATGAAGGGGTATGAAGAGATCTGGCTTTAAAGTAAGGCTAGCTGCTTGTCAGCACAAAAGCAAAGAAAAATGTTACATGCCAAGAGGCCTTTTCATTCATAACTTACTTTCCCAGTCACCAGAAGTGGTGGTAGGTATTTTGAATTCCTGAAACAGGAAACTAGATTGATCAAATGTAATAAAATGATATGATTAATTTTAAATTTCTTCTGATTCTTCCCTATGGAAGAAGAAAAAAAGTGTATTTGTACTGAATGTCCACTTTATTTTTCCAGTGTTATCAATTCTGTGTGTGTATTAAGATAAAGCTAAATTAAAATACAGTGATTTCACCCCTGCCGCCTCCTGAGAGGGGCAGTAGTAGTGTTAGGAAAAGCAGATACTGGAAGGTAGGATTAGCAGCCCTTCTGGAGGAGCCTCCTAAGAGGTGTTCATCGTGAGGAACGTGGGGCGTCACGGCAGAGCTGGCAGTGGATTAATCTGCAACATCCCAGAATTGTTTCTAGGTTAGTAGTTCCCAAACTTGTTATGAATTTGAGACCTGTTTCTGTTAGTTCTGTGATCCCAAACACTAATGCAGTGATGCAGTCTGAACCACGTGCATTCTCGCACTGCACTGTCGTCGTGGTTTTTACTGAATTTTCTGATCAGGTGTTTCAGTTTGGGGTAGAGCTTCACAGCACTTTAGTTTAAGAAAAGAGAAGTTTTAGCCAGTTGCTAACAATGAGGTGAAATTTGTGTTGCCACCACCCTAAAAAAAATCCTTGGAGGGGAGGAGGTCATACGGACTTTGTCCTTTTGTTGTGGTGCAACTTCAGTTAGTGTTGACAATTTGCTTGCTTTGGCAGAATTTCTGTCGGTAAGACGGTCCCTTCGGTGGCTCCTCTGCTGGAACCCTCTGCCAGGCCCTGCAGACCAACGCCGTGGCACGGGGGCTCACCGGAGTGATTAGTAGTGGTTATTTGCCCTAAAGAAAACGGTCTTTTTTTCACCTCAAGATGACTAGAATAAGCAAGTTACAAGTGTATTTCAAGGGGAAAATTCAAATTATACTAACCTGAAGCAGTGAACTTACCAGCTTTACTAGTGGACTCTTTTCCTAGGATCTGAAACGGGCATGGCTTAGTTTTGGCTTTCATGAGAAACTCCTGCTGCCCTTTGTGCTGTACCCAGGCCTGTGTGGCCGCCTTGTCACCGGTGCTTGAGGTAATTTATCCAAAACCTGCTGCAGTCGTCTTAATGACGTTGCAAGTGTTGCCTTAGATCCAGCTGTATTGTTCACATAAGTGTGCTGGAGAGAGGGTATTTTCTCAAGAGTCCTCAGTCAGGCACTGGACAATTACGGCTCTTACTCCGCCAGTGTTTCGTTACACTTTCTGTCTCTTTACAGCAGAAATTCCTTCTGCTCTGGACAAGTGGGTTGTGTAAGGTGGTCTCCTGTTGGGTTTGAGCTTGACGTTTGTACTCTGTCACTCACACATGGAACTGCAGAAGGCTGAGTGGAGTAAGGAATCCTCTGAGCACCACGTCTGCCTGCCCATTCTGATGGCAGATTGACAGCGTTAGTGCCCTGGGTCATATTTATCTAATATTCTGCCAGCCCTGTGCTGTTATTTGGAGGTGGCAGGGGCTGTTCGTGGGATCTTTTAATCAGTATATAAAGAACAGTATTTGATTTTGTGTTTTGAGACTGAGACTTGGGATTTTCTAAAGTTCTTTGTAGAAAACTCTGTAAACTGGTAGTGCAATAGCTAATGGAGCAAATACTGAATAACTCTCACTCTGTAGCTCATCATTCCCCCTCCACAACTGCACAGTGTTTTGTTACTGATCTCTACCGCGGCTTGTTAAGTCCCCCGGGCACCAGGGTGAAAAAGCTGGTGTTTGACCGGTGATGCAGGCAGTCCTTGTCCTCTTCCACAAAGTGATGGTGGTCCAAACAGACAGATAAGCAGGATGACAGCCAATAGACATGATGGAAATTTGTTTAAATAATTGTATCTCTTTATTACTATAGGAGAAGTAAAAACAGTTTAACATAATCATTGAAAAAGTGATTTTGAAAGAGGAAGAGGAGAGAAAAGGGCACCTTGGACTAAAGTAGAGGGCAGCAGGTTGTGAGAGAGAGAGGCTGTTGAAGGGTGGGTGAGACGTGGTTAGAAAAAACCTTCCCAAGCTCATCAAGAACCTTCCCGCAAGCACCGGCCCACTGATGGGGGAGCAGAGAGACTTCACTTGTG
>NW_010433562.1:0-2952 GCF_000710305.1 Buceros rhinoceros silvestris | reverse complement strand
CTGCTGCGTGGCGTGAGGTTTGTCTTGTTTATGGCTTCAGAGTAATTCGGGGCTGTTTCTTACAGGCCACCTGAGGTGGGAATGGTTTCCTTTGTTTAAAACTAGTTTCCACCCTAGTGAGATTATTTTAATAATGCTATTTATCTGGAAATAAAAGGAATGGGAAATAAAATAAATGGAGGAGGTACTCTTGAAGGAGAATGGTGAGGTGTTTCTCAGCTGTCTGCTAGATACAGATTCTTTTTTAGTAACTGGCTAAGAATTTGTTAGTGCCCACTGTGGTTTTTTTTTTTACTTGCCTTTTTTCCCGTCTCTACGTACTGAAAATCAGCGATTTGTGATGATTAATTTGCACTTACGTCTTCCTTGGTATATGTCGAAGCAAAATGGCAATTCCCAGTTAGCTAATTTATTTCTTGGCTTTCTTTTGTTTAGGATTGTGTAAGGAAAATATTTTAAACATTAGTCAGTGTTGCTATATCCATTCTGAAACATGAGAAATTGAGGCACATGTAACCTGTGGAATAAAGCACCTGGGAAAACCATTCCCCGGGACAAGCGTGGTTGGGTTTTCAGTGCTGTCTTCTGTGTGAGCCTTCACTTGAATTTTTAAAGAGGTGCTTTCTAATCCTTTCAATGGCTTGAATAGAAATTACCGAGGTCTTAGAAAAAGACAATTCAGACTTAACTATCGAATCTCACAGGACTAGGTCTGCATGTTGTCGTCAGTCACTGTAATTATGCCTTTTGGTTACTTGCGTCTTCGAAAGGTATATTGTGAATTCCAAACAACTTGAAGCAGTGGATGCTTTGTTATCTTACACAGTTTTCTTGCTGTGCCAGAAGCAATTGAATAACTCACGCTGTAACTGGAAAAATTTCTTTTTTTCTTTTTTTCTTTCCCCCTCCAGATTCTAAGGTGCAGATTTTACTGTTTGTGGACTGCTGAGAAGAAAGAGTGCCTGACTTGGAAGCCTGCTTGAAAATCTATCTAGTTTATGAACTCACTTTTTTTTTCCTCCTCCCCGACTTCCCTTCTGTTTTGCAGCCATAGACCTTTTGTATGGGGGTATATACTGCTTTATGTGTCAAGATTACATATACGACAAAGACATGGAACAAATTGCCAAAGAAGAACAACGAAAAGCTTGGAAATTACAAGGTTTGGTTTTCCTGCCTGAATTTCTCGTTTCTGTTTTTAATCATACCTGTCCCTCCCATTTGTCAATGGCAAAAACCAGTAGGGGAAGGAAGAGCTCTTTACAGTTAGTAGTGCAGGCCATGGGAGAGCGATGTGTAGCTAGTCCTTCTCAGGAGTTAGACTGTCAGTTTAACATGTGCGCCACGCCTAATGGTAGCAAAAATATTTTATTATAAATTGCAAAAAAATATAAAAATATCTGACATTAATCCTGCAAAGCTTGCCTAATATCAGAGTCAGATCTGTACTAGGTAGAAAATGTAATAGTCTGCTCCTTATAAGCTTATTTACGTGATCTAGGCAATAAATCTCTTCCCCTCACATGAAATGCCACCCTTGTGTGTGATTTTTTTTTTTTATTATTATTTTTTTTCTTAATAGAACGTGCCAGCTTGCTTACACTCCTGTGCTTTCGTGGTACACGCACAGTATCTATGTAGAAATATTTACACACAAATATATGTACACACATTTGTTTTATTCAGTTTGCTTTCCCTAATTTTTTCTTTTTTAGCCTTCACCCCAACAGTGGTTTCTCACTACCAGTGTACAATGACAGGTAAGAGGCGTGGGCTGGCGACGCACTTCACTAACAAGCGTCCCTTTGCTGATTATCCTGCCATTTTAGACATGAATCACAGTTAAGAATGCCAGTTTTATCGTGCAAGTTGTTTTCCTCTTGTTTGGATTGTTCCAGTGACTGAATAAGTACAGCAGGCTTAGATTTCATCTGCCCTTTCCTTGATAGATCTGCTCCAAAACAAACCTTTTCTCTTTCTTTGTTTTTTTTTTTGGGGGGTTTTTTTTTTTTTTGGAAGGAAATAGCATTTATCTTAAACTGAGCAGTTTTTAAGCATCAGTTAAAACGCTTGTCATCTTCCATTTCCAGTGGCCTCTAGGGGGTATCTTTTCTTAAAGTGGGGAAGTCTGTGTTTGAGGACAGATGACTTCTGTCTAGTGATGTCTCTTGCTGAATCCATGGCATCCTGTTTCGATGTGACAGCCTTAGTTAGGGCTGATATGACTTCAAACCATTCTTAACCTCGTTTCCCGTTGTAAAAATAGCAGCTAACATGGTATTAACTAGAGCTTTTCTGATGGTGTATCAGAAGTGTAGCTGCATTACTTAGTTCCTACTACAGATCCCCTCTACTTTCTGCTTATTCCCGATTTTGAGGGAGTTGAGGCAGAGGGAAGGAGGATAGTGAGATTGCCAGTGAGTCCTAGAACAAGAAAACAGCTTAAAAGACTTTAGCACAAAGCACTGGTTTTCAAAGCAAGGCAAAATGGAAACACGCTTTTGTAAAAACCTTTCACTGAGAGTGTGCACCACTTCTGAAAACCCCTTCAAACCCTCCTGAACTGTGGTGGTCTGGGCAGCACGTTGAACTACAACATAACTCTTCTTCAGGACACTGTGGAAGGGGAGGGCCCCCAGTTCCTTACTTCTGAATACGTAAATTCAAAGAACAACTTCCTGATGATGTTGTCCTCAGCAGGTGATATATTTGTGCCCTGCGGATTGAGGTGCAGCCAGTTTGTCCTCCAGTGGCTGCTGTAGTTTGTATTCCAGGGTAATTATACAGCTGCAAGATTGGTCATCTTGTCGTCTTGGACCACAGAGTTGTGCGATGAGGGGAAGAATCACTGAGAAGAACTGCCAGTCAGAAGACCTGCTCTGTGCTGGTTAACTGCCTGATGAATGGCATAGTGAATATATATATTACAAATATTATATATTTATTAAAAAA
>NW_010433561.1:524-1078 GCF_000710305.1 Buceros rhinoceros silvestris | reverse complement strand
CCCTGCCCTAGACCCCCAGGACCCTGCCCTAGACCCCCAGGACCCTGCCCTATGTCCCCAGCACCCTACTGGCCCCCAGCTCCCTTACCTTCTGCAGTCTTTCCATTCAGCTGTGGGCTGGAGGGGCTGTGTCAGTCACAGGGTCCTGCATGGGGAGGACAGGGGTTCAGGGCACTGCCAGGGTGGGCACAGAGCACCCTGAGGGTGGTGCTGGGGCAGGGCCAAGCCCTAGACCCCCAGGACCCTGCCCTATGTCCCCAGCACCCTACTGGCCCCCAGCTCCCTTACCTTCTGCAGTCTTTCCATTCAGCTGTGGGCTGGAGGGGCTGTGTCAGTCACAGGGTCCTGCATGGGGAGGACAGGGGTTCAGGGCACTGCCAGGGTGGGCACAGAGCACCCTGAGGGTGGTGCTGGGGCAGGGCCAAGCCCAGCAGCACCCCGGACATGGGACCTGAATGCAGCACTAACCAGCACAGCCCCACTGCCAAATATTCCCGCACCGGCAGCAGGACAGGCTTTCCAGGGGGGGCCACCCCCCCCCTCCCTGGGGGGAC
>NW_010433561.1:0-346 GCF_000710305.1 Buceros rhinoceros silvestris | reverse complement strand
AGGGGAGAGGTGCTGGGACATGCCAGCTCACCCCACTCACCGCTGCCTCTGTGCCTCCACATCCCTTTGGGTGCTGACGCCAGGCTGGGGCTCGGGTGCTGCCTCTGCAACGGAGACGAGAAGGGACGGTGGCTCACAGGATGACAACGGTGTGAAGCTCAGCCTTGTCCTCCTGCTGTCCCTTGCCTGTGCCAGCTGCTGGCCTCGTTGCCCGGTGGCACGGCCACGGCTGCTGACGAGCGTTGGCAAGCGGAGCAGAGGTAATGAAGCCCTTTGTTGCCTGACAGCGAGCGGCCTCGAGAAGGCTCCAGGGGAAGAGGGGCGGGGAGACAGTGCTCACGCACCA
>NW_010433560.1:1152-1485 GCF_000710305.1 Buceros rhinoceros silvestris | reverse complement strand
CTAGCTCTGGGATCCCAGGCCATAATTCACAGAGAGCATTATCTGGTCTTAGCGGTGGAAACTTAAAGGCTGTAAATAAATGCTGTTGCAGTAACTTTGTATGCGCAGATGCTGTGGCAATGAAGAAAAAACATCAACAGCAAAATCCAGACACACTGGGTCCCAGCGGTGACCTTTTGCTGGCAGGACGTTAATTGCCAAGGGCGGGTGGCAGGGGGTGACGTCAGCTCGGTGGGCAGGGAAGCCTCCTCCCCCACTGGATGACCAGGCGCGGGGGGGGCTGCCCACAGTCCCCGCGGTGGGGGAGCCCAGTCCGCGGGCCGGCGGGGGGAA
>NW_010433560.1:0-516 GCF_000710305.1 Buceros rhinoceros silvestris | reverse complement strand
GATTTAAGCTGTACCCTCGCGGAGGGGGGTTGAGAGGGAATTCTTAGCTGCAGTCTGTGTCTCTGAGTGATTTTTAAGATCTCTAAAAGCAATCTCCAGGCAGCTGTAAATTTTGCAGCGTTAGCTTTCGGCTTGCAAGCAGTACATTTTAATCCTATGCATATGGGGGTCCTGCCCCTTTTTGCTATTGCCTTTGAAGATTTAAAAAACAGCTTTCTCTCCCGCCGATTCGGCAGATTCCGTGACCGCGGCACAAACAACACGAAATAACGAAGAAAACACAAATTCCTGGGACGTCCCCTCTGCCTTACTCAGAGGCAGCCCCGGTCACCCTTCAGCCTTCCCAAACACTAAAATTTGATCCTTACCGGATCAGTCGGGCACTCTCACCGCTTCCATAATCAATCAGTCCCATGGAAGAATCGGTGATCCCGGACGAGCCCCCAGAATGTCACGACCCACAGCAGGCTCTGGGCTGAAGTGGGACAAATCACTCATACGCCAATATGGTGTGTA
>NW_010433559.1:2223-2774 GCF_000710305.1 Buceros rhinoceros silvestris | reverse complement strand
TGGAGTCTCCTGCTCTGGAGAGACCCCAACCTCACCTGGACACCAAACTGGGCACCCTGCCCTGGGGGAACTGGGACGAGATAACTCCAGAGGTCCCTTCCAATCCCACCAACCCGGGGCTCTGTGACAATCCCAGTGCCAAGCCTGGGGTCCCTGCGCTCTCGTCTTTCCCCAGCAACAAGAGTGCTCTCCCTGTCCAGCACCACCAAACCCCGGACGAGAAACCAGTCACGAGCCTCCACCTTCCACCTCCCCCGTTCCAGCACCCACAACCCGGCCCCTCCCCGGCGTGGTGATGCCATGCTGGGGTCCCTGGGGGCTGCCAGGCCCATGGGGCGGGTTGGTGTCCCCAGAGGTTCCTCTCCAGTGACATCTGCACCCCAGACCCCTTCCACAGGGGCTCGGCCTCCCACGGCCGCATCCTGCTGCCTCCCGAGCCCATCAGTTCTTCTGGGCCCGGCACTTTCTCTCCACTGGGGACCTGAGCATCTCCTGAGGGCTCTGCTCGCTCTCCGGGGCCTTCCACAAACACTCCACACAGCTCCTTCACC
>NW_010433559.1:1261-1597 GCF_000710305.1 Buceros rhinoceros silvestris | reverse complement strand
CCCCAAGAAGGGTCCCACGGGGACTACGGACCCCCGGCCAGTGCCACCCATGCGACAGCGACCCCCTGGCAGAGCCAGGAGCCCTATGGGAGGCGCTGGGGCACGGGAGGATTGAGACCACAGGACTTCTTCTGGGTGAGAAGCCTAAAAACACTCCAGAGGCTAAAGCCTGGCACCGAAATCCACGCTTACACCCGCAGCTGGAGGCTGGCGCCGTTCACCGAGCTCACAGGCGAGCCCAGCGCCCACTTCAGACCCACGAGGACGATCTCATGGGTGCAACGACGCTGGGAGCTCCCCCAGCAGCAGCCCGGCTACCACATCCCGCAACACCGA
>NW_010433559.1:575-969 GCF_000710305.1 Buceros rhinoceros silvestris | reverse complement strand
GAATCCACTCCCCCCCACCCAGCGCTCCCCTCCCACAGCCCCCCAGGGCAGGTCCTTACCTTGCTAACGTTGAGAGAAGCTAAAGGAGGAGGCGTTTCCGCGCGGTCGTTAATTATTTCCACTTCTGAAACGTACTGTAGGTTGACGAGCAGGATATCTGCGTGGTTGGGCTTTCCGCTGGACGAGGGGCATTCTGGAGGGGAAGAGGGTCAAGGAAACCACGACCCAGACACAGGCAGAGCTGCCCAGGAGCAAACTGGGAGAAGTTGGGTTTTCAGTGAGTCCCTCCTCTCCCTGTCCCTGCTCAGCGGCTCCGCGAGACCCCGAGAACATCACCCACCTCTTCGGGGGTCTGCTGGATGCTGATCCAGTTTTTCTGACTCTAGCACCAGTT
>NW_010433559.1:0-455 GCF_000710305.1 Buceros rhinoceros silvestris | reverse complement strand
GGATGCTGATCCAGTTTTCCTGACTCTAGCACCAGTTTTCCAGCCAATAATTGTGTTATTTCCCCAGTAACTGCTGCTGCTCCCGGGACAGACAGAGCCAAGGATGCTGCGTCGCCTCCTCTAAACGCTTCAGCCCCGACCCAGCACAAGCACCAGCCAACGCACGCGGCTTTGCACAGGGAGGAGAACCAGAACAACCCGAGTGCCTCAAATCTGCACTTTTTACACCAGAACTGTGGCCCTGGGCAGCCAGAGCCTCGGACACGAGCCCCTGCGCAACCTCCGCTCCCTCGGTGCTGGAAGGAGCCTTTTCCTCGCCAGCTCCTCCGAGGGAAGATGCTGGTGGAGGGTCTTCCTCTCTCCCCGTCCCCCACCCCGAGCCCGGGCGGGTGGGTGAAGCCCTCCCTAGAGCCGTGGGGAGCTCTGGGCTCTGACCTGTTGGACGTGGGTTAGGA
>NW_010433558.1:2766-7946 GCF_000710305.1 Buceros rhinoceros silvestris | reverse complement strand
GATTTTTGATCACATGAAAAGATTCCCAGAACAGAAAATATATTTGCTGCCCAGCTCTCAATATCACTTTTCCCCCTCAGTTAATACGACCATTCCTGAAAACTAATATTTGTACAAACAGTTCCTACTCCTATGACTCAATGCAATCTGTGGTACTACACTCCTGAGGACAGTTTTTGTGAACAATGACCAGAGAAACGGGGTCCAATGTGTACATTTTGTATGTGCAGCCAGAACCTTGCAACAAGCACGTTTTGCAAATTAAAAAAAAAAAAAAAATCATTACCCAAAGTGGGTAATTTGAGATAAAGATAATAAAAAATCACTCCTTACTCATACTTCACTATTAAATATTCTTTACTTCGTAAAGAACTGGCCTGAATTTCTTTCCAGCTTGTTCTAACCATCCTTGCCCCCCAAAAAAGAAGTTAAATAGTAGCTCCTCATTGCTCGCTGCTGCTATTGCATCAGAAAATATATGCTCTGAAAAAAAAAAACTTTGCAGGGAGCAATCTTGTGTTGGCAGGAAAATTGACAAGATGACCTAATAGGTCTTTTCTCTAATTTCTCTGAGTCTACTACTCCGATGGGGAAAAATAACTTGTCAGCAAACTTATTATAGAAGAAAATATCACAGTAAAAATAGTCACAGAAAATAGCCCACCAATTCCTTGATGCAAGATATGAATATATTTATTCTTGTGACACTTGCTTATTCCTATCTGAGAAATAAGCGTTCCCAGATTCTGCACAGCAGTCAAAAATTCAAGTAGGAGTGGAAACCAAATAAGAAAGTTACTAAGCAATCCTCAAATACATAGGAAGTTAAAGAGGTTCAATCACGTCTCTGATTATTTATCAGCACAGCTCAATATTTAAGCATTCTTGAAAAATATTTCGTAGAAACGTGAAATTTAAAGAATAAAGAAACAACACCAAATTTCTGCAATTCTCATATGCACCATCTTTTTTTTTTTTTAGGTTAGGGTCAGACTAGTGCTTCCACCAAGAATTCTACTTTTTCCACAATTCAGACAAATTTTAAAAGGCAAAACAACCAAACAGTAGGAAATATCTAAAAAGGTGTCTTTGTTTCAGACAAACATTTAATCAGAAACTTGCATTTAGCAAGGCAAAAGGCCCATGAAAGGGCTTCCAAAGCCAGGTCCTACCACTACCACCACTCTCACCAACAGGTACCTCCAGTGTTTTACCTATTTCCTGACATGAAGACACTGAAGGCAAGAACAACAAATACACGTCTGAGAATCTACTAAGCTCAATTCCTGTACAAAACTATGAACTACTAAGTTTTAGATTTCGTTCAAAACAGGGCTGTGGGTCTCACATGCTTCATTCTCAAATTACCAGGTACAATTGGCTGAAAAAAGCAGCAGGTGTCTTACAGTATTTACAGAATAGTAGTAGTTAAAATATAGCTGCCTTGTGTTTTAGGAAAATGTGGATACAGATCTGCACTCAAATCTGGAACCACATCTGATTTATACAGCACAGGATTACATCTAACACTGCCCACAATGGCAACAAACCTTGGATGTGATTGCTGGAGAAACAAAATTCCTTTAGGTTGAAAGGTACCTTCAGGAGAGCACATGTTGATCATTCTTATCATTTTCCCAACTTGTTATACTTCCACAGTCTCACCTTCCCCATTTTTTTCCATCCCACACGCCCGTCTCCATCAGATGTGAATCTCTTTTTCTCTATGGCAGCAAAACCAAGGTGTCTGTTTCTGTTCGTTTTAATTATGGCCTTGATTATGTATTATACTCTCTAATCTAAATATAGTCTAATAGAAAATAAGTCCCAGATTTCTGTAACGCAACTATTGATCACAAAATCATTTTGTTTGGAAGAGACCTTTAAGACTATCAAGTCCAACAATTAACCCAGCATTGCCAAGCCGTGACTAAATCATGTCCCTCAGCACCATGTCTACACATGCCTGAAATACCTCTGGGGATGGTGACTCAACCGCTTTCCAGGCAGCCCCAAAACTGAACACACTATTCAGGGTGCAGCCTCACCAGTGGCAAGCACAGGGGGACAACAGTTTCCCTGCTCCTGCTGGCCGCACTGTACTTATGCTACAAGCCAGGATGCCATTGGCCTTTTTGGCCACCTGGGCACTCTGCTGGCTCATGTTCAGCCACTGTCAAGCAACACCCCCAGGTCCTTTTCTGCTGAGCAGTTTTCCATCCACTCCTCCCCAAGCCTGTAACATTGCAGGGGGTTGTTGGGACCCAAGGGCAGGACCCGGCACTTGGCCTTGTTGAACCTCATACGATTGGCCTCGGCCCACTGATCCGGCTTGTCCAGACCTGTCTGTAAAGCCTCGCTACCCTGCAGCAGATCGACACATCTGCCTAATTTAGTGTTGTCTGCAAACTTACTGAGAATGCACTCGATCCGCTCATCCAGACGTTAAAAAGAACTGGCCCCAACACTGAGCCCTGGGGAACACCACTTGTGACCAGCAGCCAGCTGGGGCAAAATGACGGAAGGTGCCATCGATCCCCTTGTCCAGATCATTGACAAAGATGTCAAAGAGAACGGGCCCCACTGCTGACCCCTGGAGAACACCACTTGTGACCAGCAGCCAGCTGGGCTGAACTACGCTCACCACCACTCACCATCCAGACAGGTTTTTTTTATACGGTGAAGAATACGCCCATCCAAGTCAAGAGCAGCCGGTTTCTCCAGGATGATGCTGTAGGAAACAATGTCAAAAGCTTTACTAAAGTCCAGGCAGACAATGTCCACAGCCTTTCCCTCATCCACTAGGTGGGTCACATTCTCATAGAAGGGGATCGGGTTAGTCAAGCAGTACCTGCCTTTCATAACCCCATGCTGACTGGGTCTGACCTTCTACTTGTCCTGTACGTGCCACATGATGGCACTCAAGATGATCTGCTCCAGGACTTTCTCCAGCACGAGGTCTAACTGGCAGGCCTGTAGTTCCCTGGATCCTCCTTCTGGCCCTTTCTGTAGTTGCTTACCTCCAGTCGGTCAGTACCTCCCTGGTTAGCCAGGACTGATGGTAAATGATAGAAAGTGTCTTGGCAAGCACTTCTGCCAGCTCCCTTAGCACCCTTGGGTGGGCCCGTAGGCTTGTGCATGTCTAAGTGGTGCAGTAGGTCCCTGACCATTTCTTCTTGGATTATGGGGGCTTCATTCCTCTCCTCTCAAGGAGACTCAGGGCACTCAGAGGACAACTGGACTTACTATAAAAGACTGAGACAAAGAAGGTGTTCAGTATCTCAGCCATTTCCTTATCCATGGTCACTATGTTTCCTCTGCATCCAGTAGAGGATGGAGATTCTCCTTAGCCCTCCTTTCGCAGGTAATGTATTTATAGAAACATCAGTTACTGTCTTTTATGGCAGTGGCCAGATTAAGTTCTAGTTGGGCTTTGGCCCTCCTGATTTTCTCCCTGCACAGCCTCGCTGTAGTGTTCCTGAGAAGCCCATCCCTTCCTCAATCATCTCATGGGCTCATGAAGTCCAGTAGGGGACTGAGAAGTGACTATTCTTCCTCCATTAGTTAGTTTGATTTTTATTTTGGGGAGGTTTGGGGGTTTTTTCCTGCTTTTTAGCATTCTAAAGTTTCCATCTAGATTTTACCCAATTGACTACAAGCAGAAGATAATGAAATGTGGTACTGTCTGCTATATGTGATTAATTTTCCATGAATGGTTTTTGGAGAGCTGTATTTCATGACTATAAGATCCTATCTGTGTTTATCTTATTACTGGGGAATTACTGTAGCAGTATATCAAAGGTAAAATAGTCATGAACCACTCTTATGTCAGTTACAGGAGTCTATTATAGAAACCGTAATATATTCCATTATGTACCTGACAGGTAAGTTCCTTTGTTTTCAGTTGGATGTGATTACAATGAGTAGCATGTCAAATTAAAACTGTGTTCACGGTAATACGTGGGCATTTACAGTCAGAATCACCACCATAACTCAAACCTGTGAAGTGATATGAGGTGGACTCTCCCTAACTACCTCAGTAAAGTTCTCACGCGTGTTTTCAGCAGTATAACGTGACCTGTGCTGTATTTGTTAAGATTTCAGAGGAGTCATTATGTGTGGGATATGTTAAACTATCAGCCAGTTTGTTCTGTAAGAATTCCCTTTTGTTTTTACACATGCAGTAATTACTGTGAAAGTATATCCCTTTGAAAAGGTAATCATCTCGGGTATCACACTATTATTTTTGGCACTTTATTTTTGTTTTAAAGTAAATTATAGAGCAAGCATTCCACATTTTTTCCCATCTAAATCAGTTCACGTCTGTTGCACTTACGTAGGATCCAAAGCTATTGGCTAAGGAAGGGGGGAGGAGAGGGAAAGGAGAGGATGGCTGGTTATAAACACAAAGCATGAGATTCCAGCATGATTTTTCTTTTTTCTTTTTTTTAACTTAAAACATCAAATGTATGATATGAATCTGAAGATACATATCATATGGGTTGAAGAATTTTTTCAGAGAAGCCAACAAGTGCAAACCTCATCCTAGACCTGGAACTGAATTGACTTTAAATTTTACTTCTGGAAACACTTCATGTGGCTGGAAACACCCCAGGTCTGCAAACATGGGGAGTGGCCACCCCATCCAGGTCCGCAAGTGCACCTATTGCTCCTGGAGGCAATAACGGGATTGCAATTACATACCTTGTTCATGTCTGCTAAACAGCCTCGTGTAAAGAGATAAAGGCTCAGATAGAGAGTAGGTGGCTGTATTAAGACAAAAATTTCCTACTCAGGTAACTCAAATGGTTTCTTAATCTACAGATTCCTCTTAGCAGTCAGTGGAAAAATCTCCTTAAGGAGGTAATTTCATTAATGTGGATGGAGTATCTATGATCTCATGTCCCCATAGGGAAAAAAGCAAAAACATAACCTCCACAAACAAACAACAAAACTACCGACAATGCAGCATGAGATGAGAAAATGGAGAAAACAGGTAATCTTTCTTCTGCAAAACGTAGAAAAGGCCAAACCCTAACACATGGAGTCACATGGCTTACCCTTCCTTCCAGTGCCTTCGATACTAGCCAAATACACAAAACCATCAACAAAAAAGTTAAAATCAGTTCATGTATTTAAAGCAGTGAGAGATGGAGTCCAGAAGTTTACGGGAGCCACTC
>NW_010433558.1:1072-2620 GCF_000710305.1 Buceros rhinoceros silvestris | reverse complement strand
CTCACACGTGAATAACAGGATTTTTGTAATTTACAGTACTTCTGGCTTCACCACGTGTGAGTTACAGACCTTTATACCTCTGCTGTTGGGAATTAAATATTAAACTATTACCCTCAGTTAATATTCCAGATCTACATATAATTTTTCCACCGTGTCAGAACCTCACAAGAAGTTAGTTAAATCAGGCCATGAAGGGACCTCCTTAGCCACTGATAGCAATAGAAAAATCATTAAGCAAAGATTTGCTGTTAGACTGGAAGGGATTTTTTTCTTTTTCTGTTTTTCACTGCCATATACTTTCTTCCAGTGATAAATCTAGGGGAGTCCTTCACCTCTGAGCAAGGATTACAGCACACTGCATCGGGAAAACACACAGGAAAAACACTTTCTTGCCACATGCATGTTCATATGCACGTTCCTATACTAACTGCAAATTCCAGAGAAAAAGCTGGGGGTACCATATCTCCGTCTACCCACCAGCAGTAAATTGGTCTATGAATTAGTGATGCCCGAAGTTGCATTCTCATTTTTGTTGAGTTCACATTGTATTAGAGCAATCTTTAACAAGCGGGTCTCTGACATCACCTAGCTGCTTCAAGTATTGGCAAATAAAACAAATGCCTATTTTGCATTCTGGTGATTTGAAGATGGGACAATCTACAAAAATGTTGTGGCAGCCTGTGCATGCATGTGTTGGGAGTGGCAGGCCAGCTCTTTATTTTCTTCTGTATTTTCTTCTTGAAACACTACCTTTTGTCCATAGCCAGTATTGTTTCAGGAGTGATTTTAATATGTTAAAGATGGGCTTGCAACAAATGCTTTCGCCACTTTTTAATTACATCCACTGGGTTTCAAAGCAGTCATGAAAAGATGACTTCTATAACTATTTGAGAAAGTTGTATCTTTTGCATCAATGCACATTTGGAAGTTCAGCTGTATAAGCTTGTATTTTTTACTTTCTCAAAGAACAGAATAATAGCAAGAAACTTAGAAGGTATATCTGATGGAGTCTCACAATATAATGTCTAAAAAGACCCAACTAAAAAAACCCAAACAAAAAAATAAATGGGCAGAAAGCCCTTAGAGTGACTTGTTCTGTACTGATACATGGAATCATTGCATAATACAGGTTGATTAATACGCTGACTTTGGGCACGTGGCTATCACCTTATCAGAGACCTAGTATGCAACACTACTAGTTGCAAGACTAGTATGCCTTTTCCAATAAAGGAAGAAGAGCTAAAAAAACCCACATGACTGAAGACATGTGGAAGTTAAATGCAATAAAATGTGGAACAATTACAAATAAATTTGGAAGAATTAAGTCAGTCACTAAGATGAAAAAGAAGGAAACAGCAGTAGGTGAAAGAAAAGGGTCATGGGAAGTGAAGGGAGGATATACTCTGCCCCCCGAGGAGAGCCCAATGCAGCCACAGCCCTGAGCTGGGAGGCAGGAGGCTGTGGTGAGCCTAGGGGTAGGCTCCCCGTCAGCCAATGGGGGGAACGTTGAGGAGAGGGCTCTAACCTTCGCTTGCACTCCTGGCTCTC
>NW_010433558.1:0-920 GCF_000710305.1 Buceros rhinoceros silvestris | reverse complement strand
TTCCTGCTCTTATGTACTCCAGTCCCTTCAGGATTTTTTGATCCACATGCTAGCTGGTAATGCCCCTGCTAGCTCCCATGTCTCCTTCTCTGAGAAGGTTAAATGACTTTCCTTCCCTTTCTTGTTCTTGCAAACATTCCCACATTCTTCATTTCTGCTTTACCTTCCAGACTATTGGAGGAGCTACAGCTGCTTCAGAGCACATTTCTTATCGTGAAACAACTTATTTGCAATATTTGTGGTCTCTGTCCTCTAGACCACAGCACATGGACTTTTTCCTAGTTCACGGGTCAGTCTCCTCTGTGATTGAGAAGATGATATTGCAAAGAAATGTGAAGGGCTAATGATGCCAATAGCTAACGTGATGACACTGTTGTATATTGAAACCAGAGGCTTGTATTAAAACCCAATATATAGCTGAAAGGAAACTGGTTTAGAAAAATAAAGCTGTTAAGAGGCTGGAGCAAGATCTCAGCCAACTGGCCTGAGGCGGGGAAGAAAGCAATAGGTGGATACATAACACAGAGTTTTAATTTATACAAAACACAGATATGACTACTTCAGGATCTATCAAAGTTGAGACCACTATTCTGACAGCATACGGTGAAGAGAGACATCAAATATTCAGACCATTATCAAATAATCTCTGGTTTCTGCCATCAGCTGGGGGTGGGGTGGGGGGTAGAATCAGTGACTTCAGTGGGAGTAAAGCCAGGCCAGTAACAGACATCACAGAAAACTGACCTTAGTACAGAGCGTGCAAGTATCAGTCAAGCACTGTGTGGAAATAAAAATAAGCTCTACAAGGCACAGCTAAGGAAGGTAGACCACAACTAAAGCTGGGAAACCTAGTGAGGGAATAACCTATTCACTCAAAAATTAAGTCAAATAAACACAGTAGTTCCAGCTAGAAATACTTT
>NW_010433557.1:1580-9425 GCF_000710305.1 Buceros rhinoceros silvestris | reverse complement strand
AATACTGGCTTTAAAAAGTAACTTTTTTTTTTTAATCTCCTCCTCAGCCACAAACTAGTAGAAGGCTAGAAAGAAAATCTAGTCGTATCGAATGCTGTGTTTTTTTTTTTAATACTCCCCTGTAGATTGAAGTAAAAGAAGGCTCTGTGTGAGCGGTGTTTGGAAAGAGCTGCGGGTGAAGGAGTGGTTTTTAGCTGCCCAGAGAAGTGGTGAAAGCCTGGTGTGACATGGTGTATCTGTGCCGTTCCCACTCGCATCCACGGTCCGTCTCAGCGTAGATGCTCCTGCTGTAACTGTGTGTGCTGACTCCTGTTGACAGGGAAGGAATTTGGTTCTCCTCTCACACAGGACGAGCTTGGCAGATGCCAGGGCTGAAGCAGATTTTTTTTTTTTTTCCCCTTTAGAAAAATACTGTGCTTGGATTCAAAGCCCTACAGAGTGTGTGCAACAGAGAGGTTATTTTTTGATGTGTAGAATCTCACGTGACGCTGCTTTTTCGGTATTTACAGGTCTGCTGACAGCTCGCTGTAGGTACAGTTGTGCTGGTTGTTCTTTGCCACTTCACAAACAGATTTTTTTCAGTTTGAGGAGATCGAATTGGCACGTGAAGTTTTAGCTGGGGGAGCCGAGCGTGTGAGTTTGGTCTGCACAGGGGGAGCAAAACCTGCGAAATAAAAGCTCCATCACAGCTGTTTGTTGGAGCGGGAGTTTCGAGGGCTGGCTCTGGAGATCTTGAAGTGTCGTGAACTCCTCCACTCTGCTCTTTGTGGTTGTGGGAAGTGCTTTCTGCTGTGTTCTGTCCCCTTCCCTCCCCGGGAAGCACCAGGAGCTGGGCTTCCCCTTCCCCCGGGGGTGTTTGTGCTGGTGGAGGGAGGAACTGAGGAGGGAGAGGCTTTCTCCAGTCTTTGTCTCCATGAAGATGAGCTCTTTCATGCATCCTGGATGAGCTTCATCCTCACATGGTTTTCCACCCGATTGTGACTGTTTTTTTGTAAATATAAGGTGTTCCATGTGCTTTCCCACTTGGTAGGTGGGCGAGGGACATGCGAGTCCCTCCCTGCTCTGGGGAGAGCAAGTCTGGAGCAGGTGTTCCTTGTGCTGCTCGCCGTGTCCGGAACCGGAGGGTTTTAGAGCAGTGTGAAAAACGATGGGTGCTGGCTTCTCGGTGTGGCCGGAGCCGAGCAGCGGCCGCAGATCTGGAAGCCCGTGTGTCTGAGTGACATTCGATCCCAGCTATTAATAGCCAGGCAGTGCCCTCTGAAGAAGAAAAGAGCAGAGCGGAATTATTTGGGGAAAAAAAACCCCTGTATAACTTCATTTCTTTGTGCATCTGTAAATGTTGGTGTGTTTGGTGGCTTTTGCAAATGAGGTGAAACGAGCTGCTGATCGTAGAAGCGGACGGTATTTCATTTAGCGAAGGGACGAACCCCCAGCAGTCAGTAGGAAGGCAGAGACACCAGATTGCTGAATCCGGGCTCTTAGGACTGCTCAAAACCGACTGGGGGTGGGCGTAAAAACTGTGACCTGCACAGGATTGTGTCGTGAAGAATGAAACTGGAATCAGTGTCGCTTTTAATTCCTAACAGAGAAGCTCTGGTAACCTTTCTGCGCCGTTACGGTGTGGAACCAGATGATTCAGGAGCGGGAGTTTGTTCTGTCGCTGGCAGTCCTTGGGATCAGTCGTGTGATGCTGTTGAAGGCTGAACTGGCACGTTTGGAAGCCCGCAGCCCAACACAGGTGGAAACGGGTGTCTGCAGAAGCCGCGCCAGAGGGGTGTGCGGCCGCGCAGGGTGCTGTGCTGGGGCTGTGAGGGTGGAGGGCTAAGAGGAGAGCACGGAGCTGCTGGCTTCCTTAGAAACGTGAGCTGGTAATTGGTTTCTGGTTTGTGTGCACTCCTTGATGATTTCTAAATATACCCCTGGTTAAAAATAGAGCTGGGTATTCGGGTCTCGGTTACATCCCGAGTCACTTCAGCACGGGGCTCCAGCTGGTTCTATTAGTCATCGAAGAAGATGGTTTGACTCGCTCGTGAAGCGATCCTGTTAAACATTTCCACTTGGACGTGGTGAGAGATGTGCACGCATCTCTGCCTGATGTTTATCTCGGGGAAGGACGGCCGACAGAAATTATTGTGGTTTTCAAATGAAAAAAAAACGCCCGTGTGGCTTTTGTACCTCCTGCGGGCCGACCAGTGCACCCGAAGTGAACAGAGCGGGGTTTTCTTTACGTAAATGAGAATACTTGGCTATTATTCCTGATAATAAAATGTCCTTGTGGTTCACAAGACATCACACTTCAAACCAGGATTTTCCCAGCGATCTGGAAACGGTGTAGGCACCTCGCTCAAGTTTGCTGCGTTGCCAAGGGGAGGAGGAGAAGTGAGAGTGGTGGGGGAGTGGGAGCTTAAGAGAACGACACAAAGAGCAGTACGAGATGTTTCCTAACTTCTGCTTTCAACCTGTAAAAACACTGAACTTGTGCAGCATCAGCCTGAGCATGACAGAGGGTTTGGGAGCCAATTTTCATACCGTGGTTTGGCGTGGAAATCGTTCTGGGTCTAAGCTGCATGCCCACAGGTTCGGAGAGTGTTGGCTCGGCCGGTGCGGTGGGTCCTGCCCCGGCTGTCGGGAGGACTCCGCTTCAGATGGTGGCACTGAAATAGAGCTCGGTGCCTCCAGCAGGTCATAGGGTGCTCCGAGGCTATTGATCTTCAAAAAAGGCAAAATAGCTCTTAACGGAACAAACAGCTCGGCGCCACGGACGCACCGGTCATATTTTACTGATTGGATGCTATTGATCTCATCCTCCAGTGAAATTGCCGTGATGAAAGGGGTAATCCTGATTAATTCCCCGTAAATAGACGAGCACCGTTTGTCTGGGGATGGTGGCGGGGTTCTGTGGGGCAGCTGAAACCCTGCCTTGAGCTGGTGGAAGAGGCACTTTAATTTAAGGGGGTTTTACTGTTTGGCATTCATGCCGGGAGAGAGAGCCTAATTTTGCAAAACAAGCAGACTATCAATTTATGATAAATCCTTTTTGGAACTGTTAAAATCGCTTCGTTGTCCTTATTTATTAAAGCTGCCCTTTCACTACCCAAGGGAGTGAAGGAATTGGCAACGTTCTGCCAAGCTTCCTTGGGAGTGTGGGCGATTCCCTGGAGTGCATAACAGCCACGGGGGGTTCTGAGTCGTCTGGAGAGCAAAGGGATTTAATGCTGAATTTCAGTGAAAACTGTTTAATGTCCCTGTAAGCAGCACGTTGCTACAAAGCAAAAGGAGTTTGGTTTTGTTACCCTGTGACTGAACAATGTAATTTCTGGCCTGTTAAATGTTTAAGTTAGACTGCAGACAGCTCTGAAGAGACACGGTGCGTTTCTACAGCTTCCGTCTGTGTCGTGTTCTGCAGGTGGCTTACAGCCAGGTCCTGCAGACTGTTCATCTAGCAAAGTTGTGCCTGAGTTAGTGCTTTCTTCACTGTGACGTTCTGAGCCGCGGAAGACCTCAGTTTGTCTTCATATTTGTGAGAATTTGTGGATGCATCTAGTATTTTAATGTCTGTAGCGTAGCAATTCCCACTGCATCATCTTGGAAGTCAAAACTGTCTCCGATGTCTCGGGCCCTGTGGATTTCTCCCTCTATTACTCTTGGCAGAGACACCTCTGAGCACGAACAGACTGGAGCACTCTGGGGCAACTCCAGCCCCTTGCCAGCTCACGGTTCTCTGTAACGGTCCAGCAGCTTTGCCTCCACCTGGGCTGGGGTGGTCGAGTCCTCTTGTGTAAGCTTCACCGGTCCCAGTTTTCCCCTGTGGTTAATGGACCTGAACGTCTCCGCTTACACCGCTCCGCAGCTCACGGCCGAAACCTCAGCCAGGAGCTGTACCAAGGAAGGGAGAGCCACGCGTGGAGGCGCTTGGATGTCCTCTCTAAGAGCGAAACGGGCTCCAGGAAGTTGTGAAAGTTGCCAGTCCCGTCCTGGCTGCTGAGATCTCTTTGGGTGTGCACTGAGAAGCAGGGTCTCGCTTGCTTTCTGAACTTCTGGATTAAGAAACGGATAACTGCCTGACCCCAGTGGCTGCTCAGCGTTGTACCAGCAGAGAGGAAGGCTGGGGAGTGACAGGAAGATGAAATATCTCCAAAAGTAATTTATAGAGCCAAATGTCGCTCTTTGTTTGAAAGCGGGCAAGGCAGGAAGGGTTGGGAAATAAAGGAAAATGCATCCTGAAGTGTGTTTTTGAGGTGGTAGGACACCAGACAGCTTGGAGTAGGCTCCTGTGCAGCTGGAATTGGCGTTGTCGGTGTTGGGCTGTCAGCGCTCACGTCGTGGAGATTGCGGGTGTTTTGTTATTGCTCTGCGATTCTTTCATTAGCAATGTGCCTGGGCAGGTAGGAAACAGCAGAGAGGGAGCCATTGCCAAGCCTTAATCCCGTGTTTGTGTCTTCAGTGTCAGCGCTTTGAGCTGGCAGTGCCAGCAAGAGGAGGAGGAGCTGCCTGCTCTGCCCTGCCCTGTGCCTCCACAGGTGTTTGTGGAGGCCGTGGAGGACCGGATCAGTGCCTGCTGCGCCGTGTGCCTGCCTGAGGGCTTGGGTTAGCTGGAGGGAGAGGGTGACGGGACACGGGGGAAGCTGTGTTGCGGGAAGGCCAGACTGCTTCTCCGGCACGGTCACCCCCCAAGAGCTGTGGAGGAGCTTTGGGAAGCCAGGGCTTCCATATTCATCCCTGCACCAAACAGCGAATTCCTGTAGGGATAACACGGAACTAAAACCTGCTGGGCAGCGTGAGAAAAGCTTGTAGGTGTCGTGCTGGTGGAGGGACAGTCGGGGCTTGCAGCTGAAATCACAGGAGTGTACTCTTACTCATCTGCAAGGGCAAATTTGAATAACTGCTGTGGGACACGGTTTTTATTAGCATTAAGAGCTGTGAGAGTGTACTGCAAATTTTGGGTGTGACAGCTCTCCTTCATCATTTTCCCAGGTTTCTGCCTTTTCTAGAATCTGACACGGCTTGTCTTCTGTTTGAAGTGTAAAATAGCTTATTTGCCCTCGTCTTCTCAGGTAGGTGTTTGCTTACACCTAGGTCAGGCCTTTGGAGCCTTAATTTTAGGTTCTGCAGTTTTTCTTCTGTCGCTGTGGGTTCTTGTTACCAACCTCCTTATTCGAAGTTACAGTAGTTTTTGAAAAACATCTCAGTGCTAAGAGGCGAGAAGCAGCTTCGGTACCTGCGGTGATTTGGGAGCTGTTGTGGTTTTGTGTCACGTCTTTGAGGTGCGGGCGCGAGAAAACCCACACAAACCATAGCTACAGGAAACGGAGTGTCCTCCTGGAAGTATTTGCAGCGGCGCTGTGGAGCGCAGCGCAGTGTTCTTTGCCTCTCAGTTTGTTGTCTTTGAGCTGGCCTACGAGTGAGTTTTGCTCTGTCCTGTTTTTTGTTGGCACCGCTGGTCGTGGCTCCATGGCAGAGGTGGTGGGGTTCCCCGAAGAAGAGAAAAGAATAGTTGGCCTTTGTCGAGTCTGCCTCTCAGCTGCCGGTGGTGTGAAGTGCCTGGCTGAGTTACTACCCCGTGAAAGCCAGATTCGCTGGCCGGTTCGACTGGGATTCCCAGGGATGCCGAGCAGCTGGCTGAGTCGGTGAGCTGAACCCCCGATCGCCACGCATGCCGACAGCTGCCCGTGCCCTCCCGTCTCACTGGTGGAACTCCTGCAGTCGTGCTGTATGCCAGTGTGTTAAGAAGGGAGGGCTGCTCGTAGGTTGGGTTGATGGTTTGTGTCAGTAGAAGATTGGACATTTATGTATTTAAAAAAAAAAATGCGTGACTTCTCCCCAGACCAAATCAAGAAATGGTTTTAAGAAATGAAATGCACTCCGAGTTCAGACTCGGAGGCCACTTCCACCTCTTTCTCTTTTGATTAATTGTGTCCTGCAGCACCAGAAAAAAGGCAGAGTTTGGTTTCAGCTAGGGTGAGGTAGATGCGTGCGTTGTAATTCCCTTTTCAGAGCTGTGTGGTGGTTGACTGGTGTGGTGGACCTTTGGAGAACTGAAGGGTAGAGGCCGTGCCACTGCTCGAGACACCCGAGAGGCAGCAGTGGGACGGGGTAACGACCCCTTCCCACGCGGCAGGATGTTACCAGGGGTGTTACTGCTGATGTTTTAATAACTTTCCTAACAGCAGGCCCACACTTAATTCATTTTTTACCCTTTTTGCTAATAACGGTTACGTTTACGCTGTCTCTTACAGCAGTGAATCGGAAACATCCCTGCCTGTTCTGGAACTGCTTCTGTGCTCTTCCAAGGCTGTGCCATAGCCTTCTGTGGTGTAATTTCATTCTGAGGTGCCGTTTCCTAAATGATGTTGGAATGAAGATGTTCGTGTGCCTGTGGGGGGAGGCCGGGCTGAAGGAGGCAGCTGTAACGTTAGACATTGAGTTATTTGGTGCTGGCGTTCCTGCTTTAACGCAGGGTTCCGGGGAAGGTGGTTGCTGTTTCTTTTAGGTGGCTCCTCCCACCCCTCCCCTCTGTGTAAACTGTAATGCCTCTTCTCGGTATTTGCCTCTGGAGTTACTACTGAGCTGGGTTTCACAACGGTTTGATAAAATTAGAAACCATTTCTGTGATAAACATGTAATCGCTGTGCTGTGTCTGACTTCTGCGTCTCCGTACAGATCAAACCAGACCCGATACGGTTTGTCACCGTTATGTGGTTCCGCTCTTTCAAACTTTGCTGTACAGAAAATGATCAATAAAAACCTTTTATTGTGGAGTTCTGTTTAAAACTGTTTGTGACGTCTGGTGTCGTTCTTTATCTTGCTGTATTTGACTAAAAAAAGACATCTAGTGATTAGGGCTGTTGCAGGAAATCTAAACCGCCCTGGTCAGTAGGACAGTCATTTTAAGGGCAGCTTGGAAGCGCTGGAGAAACCAGCCTGCTAACGTGGAGATATTTTTAAGCACGGCCCTAACATCACGGAGACCTTTCGGAAGCTGCTTCATGGATTTTGGTGTGCAGGAGCAGTTGGGAGACTGTGCGGAGGACTCGTAGGTAAAATCCCTGTTAGAAACCGAGGAAGCTCCCTACCTCTGGAAACACGTGTGGGGTGTGAGAGGGTACAGAAGATACCCTGGGGGTCAGCGGGGCTCCAAGGGCTGGGGTGGGGAGAAGGACACTGCGCTCCCCCAACCGCAGTGGGGAAGGATAGCGTTCACCCGCTTCCCGGCTGCCGGGAAGTTCGTGGGTCAAGTACACAGTGAAGGGGTTTTTCAGTGGGTGAAGAGGAGGGTAACGACGAGACTTTCTGCCTTAGGGTGGCCCGGGAGCCACGCTGTGACGGAACAATTTTATTCCGGTGTGTTTCCTTGTCTGTGGAGGTTAAATCCGAGCTGAACACCGAGGCGAGGGCCTCCCTCCTCAGGACTGCTTTCTTTCAGCTAGCCGCTGCTCAGAGCCTTTCCCCAGTGTTCCTCTTCCTCCTCACGCAGGAAAAAAAGGAGTTTTCCTTTCCTACTGCTTTTTCAAGCCCACTTTAAGGCTTGCCCGCTCCGATGTGAGGTTGAACAGAAGAGCGGAGCGGCTGGTTGTGCCTGTACCGAGATTTGCAGCGGGAAGAGAAGCCTTGCCTTCTGATTCTGCGTGTTCTTTTTCCCTCGTCCACGTTAGAGGAAGAGCAGAAGTCTGCCTTGCTTAACGAACACTTACAAACCGCGGCTGCGTCCTGCGGGACTGCAAAGCCTTTTAGTGCTGCCAAAGGATCACAGAATTTTCAGAAGTCTTAATTCGTCTGAAGCTCAAAGAAAGCCGCCATTAACGGTTGTAATTTAGAGTCCTTCCCAGGACTGCGAACCCCCGAAGA
>NW_010433557.1:0-1282 GCF_000710305.1 Buceros rhinoceros silvestris | reverse complement strand
CAGTGTTTGGTGGCGGGCGAGCCGGTCTTTCTTCCCGAGGCTCGCTCTAATCCTGCGGCTGATATTTTCATTGCTTGACAGAGCAGAGGAATGTCTGGGGCCACGGCGGGGGGCTGGCGAAAGCTGTTCGCCATCAATGGCAGCGGGAATTGAGGCTGCGGCGCTCCCTGGCCCTTCAAAAAGACGTGGCTGCTGCCCAGCAGATTTCCCTGCCTAGGAGGAGGAGGAGGAGGGATTTACATGTGGGGCAGTACACTTGGCCCGTGCTGCGGGAGGAGATGAAGGCTGGCTTTATGCAGAGAAATTAAATGCCTTCTGTAATGATGGACCAAAGTGACTGCTAGCCGCTTCATACCTGAAGCCACTCCTGCCCTGCCGTGCCCCCCGGATACAACCAGCAGCCAGCGCTGGTGTACGAGTGATACCAGCTTTTAGTGGTGATAAATTCCAGAAAGACCAAGAACGTCAAACATGGCAAAAGCAAAGACAAAGCTGCCTATAGCCGGGACTGGCAGTTTTTCTCCTCTCAGTTCATACTTGCACTGGGTGCGCTTTGGTGTGAAGAGCTGCTGTGTGGACAGGAACAGAGATACAAATCCTGCGTCATGCTTCTTGTCAGGAAAAATACACGTACTGTGAGAGCTAAGTGTGTTCTAAGAGCATTTCAGCCCTCCACAGCCCAGGGTGGAAAAGCCTCCGAGAAGTAAATACATTCAAATTATGTTTTTGTCAACACAACTGGTTTCACACATGACTTACACATAACAATTTACTATGCTGATTTCTGAAGTTAAACAGTTAAAATATTATTCTGGCCCATAACACAGTACTGGGGTGTGGAGGAGTTACCTGGAGATGGCAGTGGTGCAGCCCTCTGCTTGGGAAGTGTTCTGTAGCTGCTAGCGATGCCAACGGGACATGAATGCATTCTGTGAAGGACAAGTAGCTGATCAATACACAGAATATTTTTTGTGTGCCAGATTGACTTTAATACTTGGTACCTGCTCCTCGGACGTCATTTTAAGAAACAAGCAGGGAAGTGCCTTTTCCATGGGTCTTAGTTTTGTGGCACGGCACAGATCTGACAAAGGAATTAAACTTATTAAATGTTTACAAACATTGTGAGAATTCTTCATGTGGGCCGAACAGTCTAGTTTTTAACATGTTAAACCAGGGAGGTTTGTGGGAATGCGACTCAGCTAGTACCTCGGGTCGTGAAAGCACCGTCATTGCCTTCACTTCACTGCTTCACCCAGAATCACAGAACCATCTGGTTGGAAGA
>NW_010433556.1:17582-17892 GCF_000710305.1 Buceros rhinoceros silvestris | reverse complement strand
AGCAGTGCTGCTTCCTGACCCGCCTTCCCAAACACGGGAACACGGCCGGGGTCTGACACTAAGAACGGTTTTGGCAAAAAAAGAGCCACAGCACGTGAAGCCGGGAGTCCCCGGGACAGGGACATGCAGGGTCATCTGGTACGCCAAAGGGACAGTTGGCAGGGGAGAAACTCATGGGGGTCGTGTTGCCCCAGCTCTATTTCTGTGAACTCTTGCACCTGACGTTGGAGGTAAAGCCCCGCAGCACTGTCAGGACACAAGACGTCCCCAGCCTGGGCAGCGGCGGGGGACGGGCACCACTGCATGCCTC
>NW_010433556.1:15947-17462 GCF_000710305.1 Buceros rhinoceros silvestris | reverse complement strand
GACGGGCACCACTGCATGCTCTCACGCCATCGACAAGCACCCCGCAGTGCCCCCTCTGCCCAGATGGCTGCTGGAGGGAAACGGGCGCATGGACACAGCCTGGGTCCTCCCCGGGCCTGCACCCCACGGCTCACCCCTGCCCCATGGTCCCCACCTGCCTCAGCAGCACCCTTGGTAGCAGCAGAGCCCTCGTGCTGGGGTCGCAATCGGTGTTGGGCACTGGCTGGGTGCAGCAGGGGAGCTGGGCACAGGCCCCACGGCACCTCTGCGCTGTGTGCCCACCCGCCAGCACAGAACGCCCAGCGTCACAGTCACAGAATCCCAGACTGGCGAGGGTTGGCAGGGACTTCTGGGGATCATCCAGCCCTACCCCTCTGCTAAAGCAGGTCACCCAGAGCAGGTTGCCCGGGACGGCATCCAGGCAGGTTTTGAATGTCTCCAGAGAAGGAGACTCCACAACCTCTGTGGGCATCCCTGAGGCTGGGGTCAGCCACAGGTACTGCGAAGCTTGGAACCCACCTTGGTGGAGCAGAGCTCTGCCATGGCACAGGAGCCGTCCTGACAGCCCAGTGCCCCACCAGTGGGAGCCTTATTGTAACTGGGACCCAAGGGGAAATGCAGGATGCAGAGGGAACAGACAAAGATGCTGCACACCATTGTCAAAGCAGTGGTGCGCTGCAGCTCGATTTCCTCTCCCAACTCTACTATTGTAATTAAAATCTCATTGGCAAGGTGCAAGATTTTACAGCCCACGTTATTATTCTGCTGAGATTGCGCTGCCTGCTTGGGAGCTGCTTATTTCAGGGGCAGCACAGGAGACAGCATCTCTGAGCAAGGAGGCTCAAGGACTCCCAGTTCACCCAGTATGCAAGTCTGGAGGACAGGGTGCTCCACACCCATGCAGCAATGCAGCCTTCCTTTTGGAGGAGCATGTGGATCCTCACAGACGAGAGGCAGGAGAGAAGGAAAGCTCTTTCTGCCCCATGCCGTGAGCTGTGAGGAGCGGTGAACTCCCCGGCTCTGAGCTGCCAGCTGCCCCG
Organism: Buceros rhinoceros silvestris; assembly: GCF_000710305.1. Lineage (NCBI taxonomy): Eukaryota > Metazoa > Chordata > Aves > Bucerotiformes > Bucerotidae > Buceros > Buceros rhinoceros. The sequence goes on along the minus strand of NW_010433556.1, from coordinate 16,422 downwards.
GGCAGCTCTCTGACATGCTGACATGTGATGGTGGTTCATACAAGGCATGTAAAAATGCACCTTGGAGAGCTCTGGCATGAACTCACACACACATATAACTTCCAGGATTTGTCAGTCAACCACATCGCACCACAAGCCACTCGTTAGTGTGGGGATTACCGATGTGACAAGCCAGAAGCATTCATCAGCCACGCACGAGGCTGAAGGCTCCGTGCCCAAAGCCTTCACTGAATGACTCGGGAACGCGCGTTCCTTCTGCAATCGCCAGGCACATGTTTACGTTAAACAGACACGGTGCACTGGTGGCTGACGCTGCGCTGCGTGGCAGTGGGTGAGACCCACAGGCTGGTCTGACTTCAGTCACCGTGACACGGCACCGGACCCACCCGGGGCTGCACAGCATGGGGCAGGGGTGCATTCCCCAAAGCTCTCGCAGGACTCAGAACTGCAGCTGGCTCTGGGACGCACGGTCACC
>NW_010433556.1:12545-15863 GCF_000710305.1 Buceros rhinoceros silvestris | reverse complement strand
GGTCCTTCCCCCAAAGCTCTCGCAGGCCTCAGACCTGCCGCTGGCTCTGGGCAGCAAGGTGACCTCGCCGTGCTTCAGCCTCCTGCCTCTGCAGGGCAGGGCAGGGAAGGGACCTCCCGCAGGAAAAGAGAGGAGGAGAAGAAAGGCTAAGAACACCCCGGAGTCAGATCACCCCTGCCAGCACTGTGCGTTTGCCCGCGTGTGCTTTGCGGAGCTGTGTGAGATACGGTGGCAATCGAGCTTCAACAACCCCAGCTCCAGAAAAGACAAATTCAGACAGATCGTCAATCAGCAAATGTTGCCGTATGAGATCCTCCCGTCAGACCTCAGCAAAAGGCACTGCCCAGCTGAACAACGAGCCCCTGCCACGCTGGTGAATATTCTTTAAGAAACACAAACACAGATCAGGAACCTCCTTCCCTTTCTTTTCAGCAGGCTCCGTCTTCCTTCCGTGTATTTCCATTTTAACAAGTGCCAAGTCCTTTCTCCTTTATTAACCAGAAAAATTATTCTCCCCATTGTGCGTGAATTATAATTATGTATTCATAAGTCCTGCAAAGTTTTTCAATCCACCGTATCATTTAAATACATCCACGAGCCACCTGTTTGTTATGCAACGTGCACAGGAGCTGCACCATGAAATCCATTTATTCTCAGCTTTTTAAACTCCAGGAAGGAGCCTCTACAGTAACTAAAAGCATTAGCTGTCCTAAGCAGGAATCCATTTGCAGATTAAATTCACCAAAGGTCAGCTTGTAGCCGCCACTGTTTTCAAGACCCCCAGGTGTCCACCAGGCTGCAGACACTGACATCTCGTGAAGAGCCAGGACACTTTCCACTCCGCTGGTTTTCGCTTCCGTTAGAACAGGTTTAAGAGCTCCTGCACACAGGTTTCCCTGGGACCTGAGCGGCGTGTTAAGAATAATTGAATCAAACCTGCGATTTTATGCTCAGCACAGAACTTCCTTCAGCTCATTTATTTTACCTTCACATCCACGAGCACCAGATCTATTTTCCTAATTGCTGCTCTAGGTTAGAACACCAGCCTTGGTTTTTACTAGACAACAAAATTTCTTTTAAAGCTGTAAGAATCATTTCTATTGATTGGCTGACGGTTATCACCGTGTCGTCGCGGTGGTGCTGGCTGGCTGGACAATGCCAGGAGGTCAGCCTGTGTGGAGCAGCTCTGGTGACAGCACGTGCACGTAGCCCCGCTGCCCCCACGCCAGGGATGGGGTTGGCAGTGGGTGTCCCCACGGCCCCTCTGCTCTGCCCCAGTGCAGGCTGTGCGGGTCGCACAGTGCCCAAGGCCACGGGCGGGCGCTGCCAACCTGCTCTGCCCCTTCCTGCCGGTGGAACATCCTCCTGCTCCAGGGTGGGATGGAGAAACACTTTCCTGCACACCATGATCCGTGCTTTAATGGAAATGGACACATGGGAGGGCACGCTGAGATGGGCTGTTTCTCCACACCACTCCTGGTGAGACCAGAGCTGAGGTGCTTTGCAGCATTGCAGATGCCCCCGAGGAACCCGGCACGTGCTGGGAGCTGGAGGCACTAACTGTGCCTGCAGGAGATCGCAATGGAGATGACTATTTAACTGTGTATGTTTGAAAGAGAAATACCATCTTCCTCGACAGTACACTTTAATGCATATGCAAATTAATTAGAATTCATGACATCCATTGTGCCAATCATTACTCCATAAAGCGACGCAACCCCTTAGACCAGGATTGACTTTGGAAAGGCCACCGACACTCTGAAAACGCTGCTGACTCCACATGTTGTTTTCTTATGTGGGAAAGATGTTTTCTCCCGAGGGCTGCTGGTAGACTCACCAGACTAGGGACACCACACAGTCGATGGCCACCACTCGCTGCACCGAGCAGGTCTGCGTAACTCCAGTGTAGGAGAGCACGACTCAACTGACCCGTCCCTGCATGGGAAAGGAAACCAGTGCTAGCATGACACCGCTCCACAGCTCACACCAAAACACATCATTTTTGATCTGGGGGAAGGCCATGTCATAAAACTAACGTTCTGAGGGGGAGAGCCCCTGCAGCTCTGGTACGATTTCACTCATGCTCAGTTCCCAATGCACTTACAAAAGTGCTCTGAGTCCTTTGGTTCGCAGGTTCCAGCAGACAGAGCACTTCAAATCTGAGAAGCTAATTAAGCAGCAAAAATGGGGTAATTACTCTCCTATTATCCCTCTTGTACTTGGTGTCAGCCCATCAGGCTGGTGGCTGGCTGGCCATTTTTTTAAGGGATGACCCAGAGGGAAAGGGGCTGTCCCCAAGCAGTGACCCCCTAGGAGAGCCACATCACGGGAACCCAGAGCTGGTGATCTCCAGAGCTGAACATCCAACACCGCAGTCCCTCGGATGGTCACAGCTGACAGGAAGACCCGGCCACTGCCGCAGGGAGCAGCTCCTTGAGGTGACCAGAGCAGTCATTAGGGCATCCGGCTGCTGCTGCAGCCCAGGGTCTGGCTGCTGGGGGCTCCTTCTCTCAGCCAGGCTGAGCTGCAACCCAGGCTTCCCTCCGGGGCTGCAAGCCCGGGACTGCCTGGGGCATTCGCACTGGACTGGCAGCATTCGTTGGCCAGCGGCATGTTGGGAAGAACTGGCTGCATGCGGTCCTGCCCGCAGACACCTGTGGGCACCGCTGACCCCTCAGTCCTCGCATTTGCCATGCTCAGGCAGCATGTACGCCTGAACGCAGGCTGTTTCCAACAGCCCCACAGGAACACAACCCGGCAGGGCAAGCCCATGTCTTCAGGAAAACAGATGTGAAGGCAGAATTGAGGCCCTTCTCTGGAAATGCATCACCAGCAGCAACTGGACAATTACACCGGTCACCCTGCAGCCAAGCACACTGCACAGCCTTCAGAGAAATGGCCTCCTTCAGCGGCCTTCGGGGGCTTTATCCCCTGCTCACTGCCTCCAGCCCCCGCACCCAAGCACAGCCCAAGCCCCACGCTAGTCCTGACGCTCCAGCGCCTGCTCAAAGCAGTGCCAGACCAGCATGCTGGTGGTTCAAGCCAGAACCAGAGACACCAACACCTCGCCAGGGATACTTCTTCCAAGGGACCATGGACACTCACGCACTTCACAGCAGTTGGATAAATATTATCCCCACCACAGAGCTGAGCAGCCAGAGAGACCGATGCTGCTTATTTTCAGCCCGGGGAGCCTGGAGAAGGCTCGGGAAGGGCACCCACTTGCAGTGGCCAACAAAGACCATTCCCTTCCAGCCACCAAGGGACATGCAGTGCAGTTGAACACACTCCAGATGAGCATCCTCCCAGTGAACGCCT
>NW_010433556.1:12061-12464 GCF_000710305.1 Buceros rhinoceros silvestris | reverse complement strand
TCCCCCCAGGGAACGCCTAGTTCGGGGCCATCCTCATTACCTGCAACGGGAGTTCTGGGCTGCTGCATGGTCACCAGAGGGGGTCTGTGAATCCCACCAGACGTCACCAGGCTCCCTGAGACGCCTGCTCATTCCCCAGCCAGGCTCTGGAACAGAGCCCTCAGGTTTCTCCTGTAGCACACCAAAAGATCTGACTGAAATTTCACTACAAAAAGTCAGTTTGTTTCTCACATTTTCAACTATGAGACACATACGAAAGCTGGGGAAATGGTAACCCATATCCGGGATGGAGTCCCAATCACAGGAACCTTAATTGGCACGACTTCAGGAAGACCAGACACTTACTGGATTAAACCAAGATCGAGGAAATTGGGACATCAGGTCACAGGCAGAGGGCGAGCAG
>NW_010433556.1:11577-11912 GCF_000710305.1 Buceros rhinoceros silvestris | reverse complement strand
GGGCGAGCGCCACCCCTCCCCTCCACGAGCGACAGAGAACAGGGGTCAGGACCCCGGCACAGGAAAGGGAAGAATCAGTTCATCGAATGCAAAGCAGGCAAAGACTTCTGCCTCCCAAAGGTCCTACAACAAATTGATCTGCTTGGCCTTCACCCCTGCTACACGCCGTTCCCGGTACAAGCTGCACGTGATTAACAGCGCCCAGTAACGAGCATGGCCACACGCCCAGCCCAACTCAGGGGACAGCTGCTCTCCCAGTGCCTTCTCTCCCATCTGCACTTAGACTGACCAGCTCCCGTGGCAGTTTAGCAGCCCTGTCCTCGTTTCGCTCTTTA
>NW_010433556.1:9231-11387 GCF_000710305.1 Buceros rhinoceros silvestris | reverse complement strand
CCCTTCGCCTGTTGGCTGCTTTTGCCCTTCCGTCGAGCAGCCCCAGCCAGCGCCCAGCACCCAGCGCCCAGTGCCAGGGCCGCTCGCTTCTTTCCTTCTGACACAAAACTTTGCACATACCCAAAGAGTGCAACTGAGCTAGCAGGCCACAGCTTTTTGGTGCAGAACTGCTCGGGTTTTGCTCAGTTAGAGTCAGGTTTTGCACGAGGAAGCGTGCCCGTGACCACGCACATGCTGCGCCTGTGGTACGGGAAGATTGTGCCAGCCCAGAGCTCCCGCTGCACCGAACGGGGCCAGGCACGTCCACGTCATCAATGCAACATCAAATCTCAGCATCTTTGATCGCAGCAGAACCATGTGGAACAAGAAACATTTAAATGATCACGGTCCCACAATTTGTTCTCTGCTCTTCCAAGAGCAGCGACAACTGGGGGCCGTGGCAATTCTCAGGGCTAACAATCCGCAGGAGCTGCTCCCGCCAGGTCAGACTGTCAGATACATACCGGACACAAAATAACTCTTCTCAACCTTGTTTTCAGGTATTTCCTTGGTATTGTCTCATCGTGTATGAGAATATACCGTGTTGCATATACCATTCACGGGTACTCTTATACATACAGGAACTTTAAATATGTAAGAAAAATACACACTCATCCTATGGACTGCAAAGGTCACAGGGAGAAATACCAACAGACTACACTGCAATTAGAAAGAGAGGAGTCTTATTTCCACGTCTCTTAAGCGGTAGTCCTGGATTATCTGCTGGCTTTTCCTCAGCAAGCGGTTGGACCAGATGACCTTTAAAGGTCCCTTCCAACCCAAATCGTTCTAGGATTCCACGATACGCTGCCGCCAGCCGATCCCCTGTGGCTGCCGAGGCTCCTCACGACAGCAGCCTCCTCAGCTCCTGGCGTCTCTGCAGCTACTGCAAAGGCTGCTTAGACCTTCACACAGCCGCCTCATCTGAGAAACAATACCGTTCGTACTTAGGGCATCAGCCCAGGAGCTCGACTTCAAACGCAGCCGAAACCTCTGTGCACCACATCACACCCACAATGCCAGGGACACCGCCACTGTCAAACTGCAACGCAAACACGGTGCTTCCACAGAGAACTTGTCAGGAATTATTTCTTCCTTTACTCCTTGGACAACCTAGTCATAACACGCTCATTTTCTCTGTATTATTACTAAATAATGTCTCTGCTAAATACACTGCAAAACACACACGATCTCCCCAAAATGGAACGAGGCACAGAATATTTCATGCGGGTCCGGGACTTCAATGTCCTCTAAAGGATACAGGGTGAACTGTTTGTCACATGCTCCTCACATCAGAGATGTAATTAGCTTAAATACTTACACAGTAAATAGGATTTGCCATTTCTGAGGATTAAGGCCACACGTTACAGCATCGGTGCATCTGAACCACTTGAGCACAGTCTATGCTACGGAGGAAGTTTTTGCTTGAAAACAGCAAATCTGGGCAGCGCTACAAATGAGATCTTCTGCGGGTGTTGGTCTTCTGTTTGTGCCTTTGGGCCTCGATTTTAACCGGAGTAACAAACCCACCACTCAGGATCGTGGAAAGTCAAGGTCTGCCTGGCGCTGGCTGGGTACCCAGCGTGGACACCAGTGCAGAAGGTCTCCCGGGGACCTGGGGCATTATATATAGAGCACAGAGCCAATGAAGATGGCACCGTGTAATACACAAACACTGGCTCCTTGCCCCTAAGTGCCTCAGTCTGCCGCAGCGAAACGCGATACAGGGGATAAAGGACGCAAGATGACACTGGAACATTGTTCATGAGAAAACCATTATAGGAAGTCTGAGGCTGAATAAATAAATCTACTGAGCACAGAACAGAAAAATAAGGCAATATTTTGTTTCTTGGATTTCCCTGTTGATTTATTTGCAGTCAGTGAAGAAAATCACCTGTTAATTCCACTATTCCTTACAGAGATGCAGCTCCAAAAACATTTACTAGGTGAGGTCACCACATAGGAGGGGAACGTGTGAACTGGCGTGTGCATTTGAGTGGAACAGATACTGCAGAACTGTTCTGAAGGACCCTGCTCATCTTCGGCTGGCTGCACTCCTCAGCCCTTTCGCCGGCCACTCATGACACGCAGCGACACGGGCTGGGGCTCGTCGCGTG
>NW_010433556.1:8016-9129 GCF_000710305.1 Buceros rhinoceros silvestris | reverse complement strand
CTGCCACTGCCGTGTGCGAGGGTGGGAACCGCCTTCCAAAAACTGCCTCTCATTCATCACTCTCCTGCTTAAAAAAAACTTCAGTCATCAAGCCAAAGGCAAAAAACAATTCCATGGAGCAAAGATGACAATCAGACGCCACAGTAATAAAAACAACACACACCCAAATCCCTGGGAAGCTACAAAATGACCAACAGTCTTCAAACTGCTCATCCATCAGCTGCAGGATCAGGAAGAGCAACAGAGGGAAAAACTGGATCCGTTTGAGGGCAGAAAAAAGCTGTTTGTCATGTTAACGTATTTATACTGAGCACTCACACTTCCCCGTGAATCCTGGGGTGAGATACTAGTTACGAGAATGAATACGCAGCATTTATTTGTGTTAAATTAGCATTAAATACACAAACTTCTGTATGCCCCAAAGGAGGATTTTATTTGAAAGGACTTATGCTGCTACGAGACACCAACACACCTTGGTCATTTTGCATCGTGCATCCTGAACTGCAACGCTTCCACCACCTGCATTTAATTTGAACACTAACTACATCAAAAAGCAGGAAATCATGGTAAATATTAACCCAGGGCCGCCCACACCTTGTAACACAAGCACAGTAAATCCTACAGCACCGCAAACTCGGCACTGGGATTATTACTTCATAGAAGTCATTCTGCTCGTCCTCAGCTGTCATCTAGGAGCAGGAGGAGGAGAACAAGCAGACGCAGCTTGGCCATCCTGGTAAAACGGAAAGCACAAGGGCTAATCCATCAGACGGGGTTAATTCCCCAAAGAAAAGGAAACTGCGTCTGGCAGAGCAGCGGTCGTGACCTGTTCTGGGATTCACTGAAGTTTTGCAACCATCAGAAGGATGTTGGGGGTCTCTACACCAGGCTGGTGGGTAACACAAAACCAGCAGAATAAAGCAGTTGCTGGCTGCAATATCGAAAGCCGGACAACCCAGAGCGCCTGTAAGGAGCGACCCACTTGCCGACTGTTTCACCATTCATCGGAGTCCATAAATTTGGAGTGATGCTCCACAAAGCGACAGCCGAGGCAGGCGAAGGGACTGCCCGCTGGTAACCGTGTTTCTCCCCCAGCTGCCCTGGCAGAGGGAT
>NW_010433556.1:4936-7262 GCF_000710305.1 Buceros rhinoceros silvestris | reverse complement strand
ATGTGCATGTGGTCCTAAATCCAGTCAGTGATGCTGCTTCCCCTTGACTCAGAGCCACAAACAAGAAGGGGCACACGACAGCAAAGCAGGCAGGCACGGCGCTCGGCAAAGCTCTTCCCAGCCACATCATTCCCACTTCATTCATCCTCTGCGAACACCTGAAATCCAGCATTCAAGTTCCACCCATCACTCCTGGGGCCACAGCTGCTCGCCCACAGACCCTCCAGGTGCCTCCAGCAAAAACAGCGGCCTGGGGACACGCGGCGCAGGGCCTGGCTGGGTCCCCATCCCGGAGTGTGTCCCGGCGCCTGGTCAGCCCCCTCCCTGGGCAGCAGAAGGGGCTGCTCCAGCACAAAACAAGAATAACCCCCCGTTTTCAGAGTCCCAGCACAGTAATGGCTTCCAGCACACGGCTGTCTCCCAGGCTGGGAGACGTCTTCACTCCAGCACAGAACACAGTCCTCGTACTCATTTAGACCAATTTCCACTCCTGGAAACCTCCGGGAGGAAAGATGGGATGTGAGTATCCTACAAAGATACAAGTGGGATGGAAGAACAGCACACGGGCAGGATCAACACGGAGGATGGCGCAGGCCGTTGGCCAGGTCTAGGGTTTCCTTACACTTAGGAGAGACCAACCTCTAACAAAACACAAACCCAGTTGTGCTGCTGGAGAGTCATTATGAACTATGGCTTCCGGAAGGCAAAAAAAAAAAAAAAAAAAGGCCGTTGGCCAGGTCTAGGGTTTCCTTACACTTAGGAGAGACCAACCTCTAACAAAACACAAACCCAGTTGTGCTGCTGGAGGGTTGTTATGAACTATGGGTTCAGGAAGGCAAAAAAAAAAAAAAAAAAAGACACCATGGAGAGCCTTAAAAGGTTGCATGTTGTCTCAAAACACTCAGGTGGTAAAAAGTGGAAAACTAATATTTGTACATCGCTAATATTTACATACAATCTACCTGATGTCATTTGGAAAAACAAACCTGGAAAACTGTTAATTAATAAAAGATATCACGTCTTATTAGCATTCATATAGTAATTACGAAAAACACAAATCCATCTGTTAAGTAGTCAGCAAACAAGACAAATGCCCGTGTTATGTTAAACAGATTATAAAACGCCCGAGGGAAGGAAATCTAATAGCCCCGACCAAACCATGAATCAAGCAGCAGCCCTGGCCAGCACGCGGACTGCAGGCGATGTGAGCACGGGCATCTGCTCACACTCGGACCTGCCTTTCCCGAAGCCTCTCCCTGAATTACACATAATGACAGTGTAAGCAATGAGGTCAGTAGGACATTCTGTATAAAAACGTACACTGAAATGTGATGACGTGATGGTTAAGATTTTATTGTCTTTTAAAAAAAAAAATTACTTCCTAAAACAGACAACACGCCCACCAAGATGAGACGGGAACAACATGCAAAGCAGCATTAAATCCAATTGCCCCTGTGCACATGGGAATACAATTACTTTAATCCAATTTAATAAACAAAAGTGATTTCATTCTTGTCACGGTTTTGAATGATTTTTGGACATTTAAAGGAAGAAACATTGACGCATGGAGAGCAATGGATTCATTAGCATGAGCATCATCAACCCACCAGCACGTCCTGTGGATGCTCAGCGCAGCACTGAGGCATGAAGCGCTGAACACCCCATTCCTCACACAATATGTATGCAAAACTGGATGCCAACTGGGATGCAGCCTTGCCATGATTACTCACCTAAAGCAAGTAATTGTGCTAATTTTAAAAAGGCATTTGAATAGTATTATCCTGAGCTCACACGTATGAGCAGCTCACTCCACCCACTCTGCAGCCGCACTCCAGAAGGGTGTCCTGGGGAAGGGGTTGGACACCAGCTCCTCCCCAAGCGCGCTGCAGAATGTCAGCGCCGGCAGCACTTTGTCCCCTGCCTCCAGAACCCCTTAGCCCTTCCACTCCAACTTGCCCCATTCAACCAGAGACGCAGTCATAGCCCTGCTGCCTGCAGGGTCTCTTTCAGATGTAGCCAGACACCGTCTTCAGAACTTCTGCCAACAGACGGTGCCAACAGGCTGCAGCGCTCCTTGTTCCTGAGGCCCGAATTCAGGGGAACAAAATGTCAAGGGTTAACAGCCACGATTCCCTCACTCCTGCCCTCAAACAACCTCTGTCAGAAAAATATGGCCATGACACTCTATCAAAAACATTCTCCGTGGTCTTCGCAGTCTCGCACACATGCAATTTCATCAGTGTGGAGTTTACGGCTTTTAAGTTTAGACAACGCGGAGAGTGATGTCAAGCACAGCAAACCTTTCCTCTCAAGGACAACTACCCTT
>NW_010433556.1:0-4822 GCF_000710305.1 Buceros rhinoceros silvestris | reverse complement strand
ACAACGACCCGTGAAAAATTACAAAGCCAGCACAAAAAGGAGAAGACAAAGATCTGAGGGCGCCCGAGCAGTGGAGGACTGTAAATGGACCCATCTGCAGGCAACACGTTTGCCGCGTGGCTGCGTGTGTGCTCACGTTCAGGGAGCAGACGGAGGGCTGTCTGCCTTCCCGGCAGGTGGAGGTCGGGGAAGGCACGGGAACCCCCCAGCGCCATGCAGTGGGTCTGGGCAGCCCCTACTTCCTCCCCACACCGGGCCAAGCCTTGCTCCTCGCTCGGCACCAGGCATCCTCGGGTCTAGACATGTACGTGCACCAGGAACTGTCACTGTGGTCCTGCATCTCTCCTGAAAACGAGCATCTGCTGGCATCTCCCGGCCCTCTCCCCCAGCACCCTTGGGCTGGGCCCCCAGGAGCACCCGCAGGGCCCCATCCTGGGGACACGGCTGCCCCGGCTGCAGGCAGCAATGGCCCGCGGTGCTGTCCATGGGGACACTGGAGACAAGAACTGCACGTGGAACACGACTGCCTCGTGTCTCTGTGGGCAACAAACACTTTTGCCTCTTGCTCTTGGGCTGCTCCTGTTTCTAATCAATTGGATTATTTGCTTTCTTCTCCAATTATTCTGTCTCCTAAGACTTCAGATCAGCAGCGCAGATGGAGAGGAGCCTAAGCTGCTCTCAGGTTAAACAGTCAGGTCAATCAGCCTCTCCCAGTAGAATAACATCTACCTCCCGGGCAGCGGGTCAAAACACACACCTTGATGTTTTTCTTCACGCGTTAATGTGGTGGGTTTGTTGCCATCTGCTTGTGAGTCGCTTACTCTCACATTTCAGCTGAGGAACGTTGAATTTCAAGGCAGAATCAAAGAAAAATGAAAAGAGAAGCCTTCTCATCAGCTCCTGCTTTTGAATGCATTGGTTCTGTGGTGAAATTTCCACCTCAGGCGGGTTACTAAGAAACCAGAGTACAGAGAAATAACAGCAGCATGCAGGCTTGTACAGACAGGATCCACACGTGCGTGTCTGCCGGATTGCGTGGACGTGCGCGGGCACAGATATCCCACAGCTCCACGGAGGAAAGAGAAGAGCACGGTGAGCCCTGCCTGCTGTGAACACAGACATCTCCCTCGGACCAACATGCTTCTCGACTCGCTCCTTCCCAATGCCTGGAGATCGCCGCCGTGGAGACCTGGCACCTCCCGCCCTCCCAGGGGCTGCGAGCCCCTGCCCAGCCCCACGCACGGTCTGCGCCACCGCTCCAGTCCTGGGGACCAGCACTGTGACAGCTGCTGGCGGGAGAAGGCAACACAAATGCCCCCAGATTTAGAGTCAGCTGTGATCTGATCCAGCCCAGACTAAGGGATGAAAATCCTTCTTCAACGGGTAGTTCAGGGTTTAAAGCCAGACTCCTAATGCCGCTGGAGCACCGAGGTCCTTGTGACTTCACAGCCCCAGGAGCCAGCAGCCCCTTGGTCTTCAAGCATGAGGGAACTCAGGTGCAGAAGGCAGAGGCTGCTAGAGGTGCCCTTACAGGCAAGAACTGAATGCTTCATTCTGGGTTTATTTTACGTGGCTGCCCTACAAGGTCACCAACATCCCTGCAAACCTCTTTCGGAGGACAGCCCAGCCCCACAGGCCGGCATCTCCTACGGAAGCATCTGGAGGACACAACCTGTCAGCTGTGCCTTTTGCACAGGCCAAGCCCATCCACGCTGCTAAACAAAAACCGGTGAGTGGTGACGCGAAGGGCATTAACGGTGCTGTGATGCCACGTTACTGGACTTGTTATGTGCAGTAACTTCTGGCTTGCTACGACTACATTGCTTTCTCTGCAGAAAAGAAAAGATAACCCCCAGTCAGAGAGGAGACAAGATCAATAAAGATGAGAAATCAAGAAATGCAAATGCCTGACTCTACCACAGATTTTTATCTTTTAATAACCTTGATCAAGCTCCTTAACCTTTCAGACCTAGAGACCTCACGCGTAGAACCAGCGAGCAGTAACCGAGTGCTCGGTGCATGGCTGTGACGAGCTCCAGGACTCTCTTACCCCGGATGGCCAAGGCCCTCTGCACGCACCACACTTCACAGGCTCACCACACATCTACAGCACTGGGTAGCACCCTGCGTATTTTAAATTGCTTCAGGAACGTTACAGAACACGTACCCTCATTCCACAAAACCGAGCAAAAACTCTTCTGCTCGCCCCGGCCCCATGACCCGGCTCACACCCGATGCCAGCAGACACGGTGCTGGCGCTGACAGTGGCAGTCGCCCCTTGGGCAGGGAGGCACCCAACACGAGCAGCTCACCCCCAGCCTCTGCTGGAGCCCGGTGCAGCCATGCTGCCTGCGCACATCCTCAGTGCTCGGCTCGCCCAGGCCCCCTTCGGGGTCAAGGCACTTCGCGTTGCCGCTGTGTGCTGCCATTAATCAGTGCTCAGTGACAGCCCAAAGTCATTTCAGTTTTCACATTCCCAGTAAAACAAGCCTCAGCCCAAACCTTACGGTACAAGCCTTGCTCAGACAGGCACTGGTTTAATAGGATCATGGTACTGACTGGCTTCTACTTACACACACAAAACAAGATGCTTCAGCAGCTACATCAAGGCAGCGCAGACCCACAGAGCAGGTATCCAGGTAACCAAGGCAGCAGGGTCCCCAGGCAGAAGAAATTCATTGTGAGAAGAAATCAGGACAGAATTTGTAGGCAGCCAAAAGGAGAAAAGTATTTAAAATCAAGAAACTCCTCAGAAAGCCATGACTGTCTCTCTAGGTACAAAGCAGGCCTACACCTGAGGCACCACGTCCCGAACTCAGTCCCACTTACAGCCCCTTTTCTGTTCTCTCCTCGAATTCCTTAAATAACGCACAGCTCCTTCACAAGGATGTTGTGCAGATTCATTAGCTGACATTTAAAAGGGCTTTTTGAATCTATTTAGTGCTAAGTGCCGTCATTATACAGGTGGGCAGAGCAGCCAGAATAGGCTGGAGATCTGTGGCCAAGACCAGCCACCATCAGCCACAAGACCCCCAGTCCTCAGCTAAACCTGATGGCGCAAGAGCCAGGAGCAACGGAGGACAGCGGGTCTGATGGCCACACCAACACACGCGCCAGGCGTGGTCTTACAAGCCCCATTTCCAGACGAAACTGAGCCAAAAAGTCACACTCTTGTGCAACGCTGCATAGAAAGGCAAAAACACAGCCAGCAGCACTGGAAACAAGTCTGTGCGGGGACCAAAACTGATGATGAAGTAGACAGGACTTTGTAAGAACCCACTAACGTAAGTGATTAATTATAGTGCTGAATACGCATTGCCCAGACAAGCGGCGGCCTACGACCGCAGCCAGCTGACCGCTCGCCGATCATATGCTGGAAAAGGAAAAAGAGAAAAAAGAGTGCTGAGCTGTATACTGGAAAATGTATTACTAAATGCCATGAACTCGCATTTGAAAGGAACTGCTGATTGTGAATAAATCCACCATATGGCTTTACAAAGCTGAGAGCGCATTTATTTCCCAAATATAGCAAGATCAGCCTATGACAGCCTGTTTTTCTTTTATAATCCACATTAGAAAATTATTTAGAGTGTAGCATCAAACACAATTTGTTGGGTTGCCGTCAAACAGCCCCTGGAGAAATACAAGGCTTTCACAGAGAGAACAAGGTCTTGCAGACAGCAATTCCACCTGCCCAGCTTCACCACAGTATCAAAATATTTAAGGAATTTCTGAGACTTTTTGTGACCTTGCTTTAGCAAAGCTGCCTGCAGAGAAGAGAAAGGTTAAGCCTCAGACTGATGCTTTTGTGAATGTTTCCACCGAGCTGGCACATGTGGAGCTGTGGCCCTTCGTGCCCTCTGTCAGCGTGGCAATTTGTGACATTCCTGCGCAGCTTCAGTGGAGAGAGAGGAGCTGCAGCCGCTGACCATCTGGTGTGCCAGCCCAGGGCAGCGGCTCGGCGCACCTCTCGGTCCGATGGGTGACGGAGCTGTGCCTGCGGTTTGTGCTGAACACAGCCCACGGCGCGGGGCGGGTGGGGGAACAGATTTGGTAACACAGGCAAAGCTGTCCATGGTGAGGACAATAAATAGAGACAATTTTTTCTTACAGGTAGATCACCCTGACCCCACTCACCATCCTGCCTTCCCCAAAAGTGATTTCAATGGCTCCCCTGGGAGCCAGGCACACGAGGTCTGCTCCGAATCCTGGGCTCCTGGCCAGCTGCTCTCCCTCTCTCAAGCATTTCTATCCGTGCAACCCTGCAACCTCAATAAGGTCTCTTCAGAGAGGGAGGGATGACAGAAGGTACCTTCGTGCTGATTTAAGCACTAAGTATAGATGACATGGGAACACTGGGAAGCTACAGCTGAACCCATCTGTAGTGTGTGAAATACAGTCACATAACGGAAATACCCCTAGAGCCTTGGAAATACACCCTTAATTCAGCTCTTTCTGTTGTCGGAGCAGGTTTGACATGCGGCATCGCAGGAAGCCTGGGCACTGGGCAGCCTGGACATCGACGGTCACACTGGGATGCCCGATCAGCACAGGAGTGGGACGGGGCAACTTCCCAACGCAGAACGGGGGAGAAGAAACATTTTCAAACTCTGCTGATGACAGTATGGAACATCCACAGTCAGAAGTATTTCGGATTAAAATAAACCCTCAGCAACATTTCTTCCTCCTTGAAGCCGCAGACTGCTCCAGCTGCCCGCGGTCACTCACGGTGTCGCGACGCGGAGGCAGGAGCGTGCTCCCCGGCCCAGCCCGGCTGCAGACACGACTGCCCCGGAGCCCGGCCGGTTAGTGCCACACTCCG
>NW_010433555.1:7822-8171 GCF_000710305.1 Buceros rhinoceros silvestris | reverse complement strand
GGAGCCGGTGGTTCCCGGCACTAATGAGGACGGGAGGTCTCCGGGGCGGCGCAGTCGCTGAAGTCTCTGTGGCAAGGGCTAGGCACACCTCCCCCTGCCCGCCGCCACCGCGTCCAGCTTGGACCCGCACCCCTGAATGGGGGGGAGGCTCCAAAAACTTGGGGGGAGGTCTGCCCGGCTGTTAACCCCTGCCTTGCTGGGTGCATCTCTGGCCAGAACATCATCCCAGAGCCCATCAAATCATTGCTTGTTGCAGGACCGAGCTGGGCAAGGAGAAGGGGGGCAGTAAAGGTCACCGTGGGGTCTGTCATCGTGTCCCTGCCAGCGACGGCCGGTCGAGGGAGATGCC
>NW_010433555.1:5712-7681 GCF_000710305.1 Buceros rhinoceros silvestris | reverse complement strand
CGAGGGAGATGCCGAAGCTGAACCGGCTGTGGTGGCCCCGGGCCAGGAACCGGGCTCCATGTGCAATGCTGCACGTCCAGATCTAGGGGAGACAATGTCGATGGGCACCCACCGGGGATGCTACCCCCCACCCAGCTGCCCCTTTCCCTTGGTAACAACCCTACCAGGTAGGCAACGAAAGCCACGTAGGCGGCCAGCAGCAGGCCCAGGGGGATGTGGTACCCCAGGCCCCGCAGTGTGGGCAGAAAGTCCACCACAAAGTAGACGTTGATGGCGCAGACCAGCCCTGTGATGAGGGTCATCAGCACCTTCCATGGGCTGCGGGTAGGGGAGAAGGTATCAGTGCCAGGGCAGAGTCCCCACCCTGTGTACGGCTGGGCACAGCGGGCTGGGGGATCTGGGTTTGTAGGTGAGCAAGGTCCCAGCTGGGAAATCTCTGCACTCCACGGTCATACTACACACCCACAATGGGGCTGTGGACATTGGTCACCTTCTGAATGCAGGGCTGGCAGTGCCAGGAGGATGGTGAGGACCCAGGGATGCCTGAGGGCCAGATGTGGCATTGGGATGAGGATGGAGAGGGCAGTGATGGGATCTGTCCCTCTCTGGCTGCCATGGGCAGGTGGGAATGAACATGGTCCCCCCCACCATGCCCATACACCAACTGTCCCCACAGTGCGGTTTGTGGGGGACAGGATGGACCAAAGGGAGGGTTCCTGCAGGTGTGGCACACCACTCTGCCCCCCTCAGTGCCTCCCCCCGCCAGGCACTCACAGGCTGTTGGCAAAATCCTGCATGAGCGGGTGCAGGCTGGTGAAGGTGAGGACGGGCAGGACAGCGAAGGGCAGCTGGAAGGAGAGGGGGGTGAGGGGGCCATCGCTGGCAGGCTGGAGTGTTTTGGGGCAGGTGATGTCCCTCCTTACCAGAATGCTCTGCAGGACGTTGAGCAGGTCGTTCATGCCCGTGAGGTGGCTGACATCCTTGAAGGCAGCCACGAAGACGGTGGGCAGAATGGCGAAGGAGCGGGTGAAGAGCACCCGGGCGAAGCGGGACCAGCGGAGCTGCAGGAAGCCCTGGGGACACGGCAAAACCTGCACCCTCACCCCTCGCTGTGCCTGGGGCACCGTGCCAGGGCAGCCCCACCAAACCCCGGCTCAGAGGAATACGGAGGGCATCACCCCCTCCTCTGTGCCAGGGCGCTGAGCAGGCCCTTGCAGGGCAGCTGGGCCCCGCTAGATGTCACCTCCAGCTCATTAAGGAAATTAATCTCATTAGGGAAACACTGCCTGGGGCACCCACACGGTGCCTCTGGCAGGGGTGTCACAGGGGGTGGGTGTGGCCATGCCTGGCAGTGAGTGAGCACTGTCCCCGCCTCCTGGGGACCGAGGAGCCCGGTGCCAGCAACCTGCCACCCACTCCGTGGGCAATGCCCTATGCCCCCCTCCCTGCAGGAATGGGGGGCAGTTAACGCTGCCAAATACCCTGAGGGGGGGTGCTGCCCCCCTCGCCCAGGACACACCCGTATTGGCCCCCGTTCCCCAGTGGGGCTGGGAGCCAGCATCCCCGTCCTTCACCTCCATGACGAACTGCCCCGCATAGGTCCCGGTCATCGTGGAGCTCTGTCCTGCTGCCAGGATTCCGATGGCCCAGATGTACAGTGCCGCCGCCCCGAAATAGCAGCCCAGGATGACGCCCTGTGCAAGGACACTCCCATAGGGACCCCGAAGTGTCCCCACCCTGGGCACCCCATCTACTCCTGGCCTTTCAGCAGGGTTGCAGCAGCCTCCAGGCTGAGCGGTCAAGAGCAGTGAGCACTGTGTCCCCCAAATGTATCTGCTGGGCACGTGCAGATATGTCCCCCAAAACATGCCCACTGGGCACAGCCCGGGGCCACTCACCCCCTGGTAGATATCCACAGAGACCGTCTCATTGTTGGCCGGGAAGATGCCAGCATAGCGGCTGATGCTGC
>NW_010433555.1:3957-5589 GCF_000710305.1 Buceros rhinoceros silvestris | reverse complement strand
TGTTGTGCTGCAAGGGACAGCAGGCACAAGCATGACGGCCACCCAACGGCCACCCAACAGCCACCACAGACATGGGGGGGACCCATCCACACCCCTCTCAGGGGACAAGGACACCCACTCTCCAAGGGATGCCTGCCCTGCGCATCTCCAGAGCCAGGCAAAGCCGTCACCTTCCTGCAGGGGCGAGGTGACACTCACCACATCTTCATTTCGCTGGTGGTAGAAAGCTTCGCCGAAGACAGCCATGACGAAGAGGTTGATGAGGAAGGAGATGAAGAGGGCCAGGCAGGACTCGATCAGGAAATACATGTTGGCCTCCCGCACTGCCTCCTTCCTGGACCGGTCAATTGCCCGAGTCTGGTCACAGTAGGTGCCATGGGGGCCATGGGGTCAGGCAAACACCTCTGTCCCGCAGCCAGGACCCGCTGGTCCCCACCAAGTGTCCCCTGAGACACCCTGGCCTCACCTTGACCAAGGAGGAGTGGAGGAAGATGTTATGGGGCATAATGATGGCGCCAACGATGCCCACCGCCTGGAGCAGCTCCTCTCGCCCACAGCCCGAGCAGTAGGGCAGGAAAATGCCCTTCAGCACCTCTGCCTGCCTCGGCCTCACCACCACGTACTGGGGACCGGTGGGAAGGAGCACTGTGAGCTGCCCCCCTCACCCGCTGCAGGCTGGTGCCAGTGGGGATGCCCTGTGGGGGTACCAGTGCCCAGCAGGAAAAGGGGTCTTCCCAGCTCCCCCCTTCACCTCGTAGCCAAATGTCAGGGCCATGATGGTGATGAGGAGGCCGAAGAAAGCCTCCAGTTTGCGGAGCCCTAGAGAGATTGAGAGATGGGGTGGGATGGAGCGGGGGTCACCAGTGCCACATCGGCACCAGGGCTGCCTGGGTGAGTGTCCCTCCTGTGTCCCCATCCCAGCACTCACCGTATTTGTCAAGGAAGAGGAAGAAGAGAGTGTCCACAATGGTGATGAGGACCCCACCCCAGAGGGGGATGCTGCAGGATGGTAAGGGGGGCTGTTAGATGCGTGCCCCTCGGCCCAATGGGACCGTGGGGGAGGCTGGGGTCCCTGTGGGGCGGCTCACCGGCCAGCTGAGAGCAGGCTGAAGGCAATGGCTGTCCCAATCACCTCCTGCATGTCAGAGCCGATGATGGCGATCTCGATCATGAGCCAGAGCAGCACGCGGGGCACCTGGAGGGGTTGGGGGCACTATGAGGTGCCTGAGTGTGCAGTGGAGCTTGGCCCCAGGCATAGTCTCCAGGGCAGAGACCCCCGTCCCTGTCCCCAGGCTGTGGCAGGCCACCCAGAGCAGCATGGGGACCCTGGGAGACTCCCTCACAGCCTTTCCCATGACACAATCTCAGGGTGCAAGATGAATCTTAAATCCCAGCCCCCTACGCCTCCCCATCCCTGCCCCAGTGGGAACTGAGGACAGGACCCAGCTGTCTGGATATGATGCTCCCAGGGGGTGTGCTGGGGCAGAGGGACATGTCCAGCCCTCATTTTGGGGACGTAGCATTCAGCTAATGTCTCACCGCTCATTCCCCACCCCGTCAGGATCCTGCCACCTAGACGGGACCTCTGCTTCCCCTCTCCTTTGCTGTGTGACTCCCTCACGAGCCCCCAAA
>NW_010433555.1:3372-3778 GCF_000710305.1 Buceros rhinoceros silvestris | reverse complement strand
CTGCGCCTGGGCTCACCACCCCCCACCCCGCCCAGGGGACGCGCTCACATGTCCCCAAGTTGGACCAGAACACTGAGGCAGCTGCTTCCCCCCTCCTCACCCCGGGCTCCCCTACACAACCACAGGGTTGTGTGCGTGATAGATGGGGGGCACCGGGGTCAGGGGGGTCTTTGGGCAGCCCCTGGGAGGGGTGGGGCTCTCACAGCATCTTCCTGCTTCTCTCCAGTCCCCCAGTCCCTGACAGGACTGTCACTAGCCCAAGCGTGGCATCCCCCCAGGCAGTGACTCCCAAGGGGGCTTCCTGTGGGTGCTCACCTTGGGGTAATAGAGGTAGCAAATCTCGCCCAGGTCCTTCCCTGTCACCACGCCCAGCCGGATGGCCAGGCGCTGGCAGAGCAGTCCCAGG
>NW_010433555.1:1927-3166 GCF_000710305.1 Buceros rhinoceros silvestris | reverse complement strand
GCAGCAGGGGCTGGTTACCAGGCAGGATCCGGCTGCCCAGGGCTCCAGCAAGGTTATCAGCCAGCTCAGGGACATGGGGAAGGGAAGCCTCCAGGGGCTGGAGGCTGTCCCCAACCCAGGCAGAAGGGTGTCATTCTCGCACCCCTGGGTGCCCCCCCGCCATATCCTTTCATATCCTTCCCGCTCGCCGGCTGAGGAAGACAGTTTGCCATGGGGCCGGGCGGCCGTTGGCGCAGGAGAGGTTACGAAACCCCCGGCTGCTTCCTGACCCCGGGGCCAGGGGGGGCCCAGTCTCACCTTGAAGCCCGCCACCGCCCCGCACTGCAGGTCCGACTCCACGTTCCCCGGGTCCAGGTAGGCAATGCTCATGAGGAAGCCGGGACCGGTGAAAGCCCAGAGTTTCCTGAAGCTGAAACCGGGCTGGGACAAGGCAGCAGGTCAGGAAGAGGAACTTCCATTCAAAACCAGTGTCTCCCAGTTGCAGTCCCTGTCCCCTTTAGCGGGATGCTGAGAGGCCCTATGCTACCCCCACATATGCGTTTCGCACACGGAGAACATTTCTCCCACCTGCTCTGTGGAGGGAACTGCTGCCCCCAGCCCCTCTCTGTTAGCAGCAGTGCCGGGGGCAGTGAGACCCCCACCCTGTCCCACCCGGGGACAGGTTGGATGGGGTTGCAGGGGGTCCCCGGGGCTGTCAGGTACTGTTAACTGCACCCCGTGGGATGTCACTCCTCCCCCCAGCCCCTCTCTGTTAGCAGCAGTGCCGGGGGCAGTGAGACCCCCACCCTGTCCCACCCGGGGACAGGTTGGATGGGGTTGCAGGGGGTCCCCGGGGCTGTCAGGTACTGTTAACTGCACCCCGTGGGATCCCAATGCTGAGGAACTCTCATTCCTTCCCCTTCTCCCCTCCGTCCTCCAGGACCAGCTGGCAGGGCACAGGCAGCCTGCGGGAGCCCCACCGGGCTGGGCTGGCCCAGGACGGGGAGCCCAGAAGGTGTGTGAGCCGCGGGGTGATCTCTGCAGCGGTGTAGCACCTCGCCCCGTGACTCAGTTTCCCCATGGAAACCTTTAAATGTGGAAAAGCTCTGCCTGGGGGGCCATGATTTGCCTGAGCTGGGTTTGGGGGCACTGGGGTCCCCAGGGCATGTCCCAGGCATGTCTCCCCCTGCTACGGTGGCACTTTTGCCCCCTACACCTCAACCTCACTGACGTACTGGCACCCCGTTGCGCCTCTGCCAC
>NW_010433555.1:614-1820 GCF_000710305.1 Buceros rhinoceros silvestris | reverse complement strand
TGGCACCCCGTTGCGTCTCTGCCACACTCAGATGGAGGTGCCAGCCTGGCAGTACCTACCCCACCATCCTTGGGGATGCTGATGAGCTCGTCCAGGTAGGTCTGATCCCGGGTGCCAGGGTGCTGCGGGGACACAGGGTTCCCACTGGTGCCATAAGTCTGGGCTTGTTCGCGGTTCAGGGAGCCGGTGAGGCCTGGTGGAGGCAAGGAAGAGGAGGAGGGGAGGTGGCAACCCACTGGGGGACAAGGACACTGGTGGGCTGGCAGTCTTGGTACTGGCTTCCCACCAGTCCCATCTGCCCCTGCTGTGAGGGCCATGAGGAAGGAGCCCTATTTTTCCAGGGGCCCATGAGGATGACTACATGGGGGCTGTCGGGGGCTACCCAAAGGGGAGGCAAGGAGGCATGGAGGGACCGAAGTGTCATGGGGCTCACCTGGCTCCAGCGGTGCCATGGCTGGGCTGGATCCAGACATGGTGCTGGGGAGCGCTGATCTCGACCCTGTGTGCAATGCCTGCCACCCAGCTTTTAAAGGACCCCCCAGCTGCTCCCCCCGCCCCGCTGTCGAGGAGGAAAGAAGGAGGAGGAGAAGGAAGTCTCCGTTCCCCACCCACTGACCTGCACTGGGAAAGGGGCCCCGCTTGGTGGCAGGGTGAGGGTGGGGAGTGGAGAGGGGTGGGGAAGGGGGTTGCTACGAGTGTGCAAGGTCTCGGTTCGCCCACCCTGTGCCAGGAAGGGGGGACCCAGTGCCTCCTGTGCCAGGCACACACACGTGCAAACACGAGGCACCCATACCAGTGTGCCTGCAGGTGTGGGAGAATGCGTGTGTGTCACCCTCCATCACATGGCAGGGGTGCTGCTCTTTGGGCAGTTGCGGGGACAGGGGGCACGAGCCAGAGCGGGGAGGGAGGACTGGCCCCGCGGGAGTAGGGGAAAGGCCGGAGGACTGGGAGCGAGGAGGAAGCAGGCGAGCATTGCATAAGCAGGTCAAAAAGCAGCCTGAGCTGCTGACGGGGAGCACTCAGGCAGACAGGCTCTGCGGCACAGGGTGTTCATGCCACACCCAAGGCGGGGGACCTTTACCCCAAAGATGGGGTGCTCAATGACATTGCAGGTCATTGGGGGGACTCATCCCCAGGACTCTTATGGCTGTGGAGGTGGGAGGGGGAGCACCCCAGGAGCACCTATGGGTGCCTGGGTAGCACCAG
>NW_010433555.1:0-455 GCF_000710305.1 Buceros rhinoceros silvestris | reverse complement strand
GCTGCCTCTGGGGGCCCCCCTCTGCCAGCCGTGCTGTGCTCTACAGAGAGATGGGCACCAGGGTCTGCCCCGCGGGAGATGTGGTGTGGTGGGGTGCACAGGGGTGCGAGCCTGGTCCTGCTCAAGGGTATGCCCCGGGCATTTCGCCCCGGGCCCCCCCCCCACCCCAAGCAAGCACTAGAATAGCTGGGAGTGGGACAGGTTCCACCCCAGACTGTCATGGGAGGCCGTTAGCACACAACTCAGCACCCTTTGCCCTCCCCGTGCCTCACCCGGGGGGCTCCCGGGAGGCAAAGAATTGAGCAGCAAAGAAGACGGGGTCATGGGGCTGCTGGAGGAGCAGGGCCTGGAGGAAGTCAGCTAGCAGATCCAAGAGCTCAGGGTGCTGCCGGAGGTAGGTGGTGTGGGAAGCTTGCAGCTCCTCCTGTGGGGAGTGGGCAGGGAGGGCACGGGAC
>NW_010433554.1:22128-24654 GCF_000710305.1 Buceros rhinoceros silvestris | reverse complement strand
AATATGAACACCTTACTTAATTTTATTTTAAGTGTAATATAACACATTCAAAATATGTCTTTTTGATGTCATTGAATTTAAGAACACAGAAGACTACAGGATTTATGAAATCAGTTCTATTTTCCTTACTTAGACAAAATTTGCATTGATTTTCAAAAAACTGCAAAACAATGAATGTTGTTTTAGTCTAAGCAGCAATGTGTTACATAGTCAGATACTAGGGTATGTACAAACCTTGTTTCCGTCATGACCAGGAGGAACCGATATCCGTATTATGTCTAGAGCAATGAAAAACCTTAGTAGTAATTTTTGTATGACACTGATGAACCTAGACATTTGGTCCTCATCTTTCCTTTTTCGGTGTTCCCTCCTAGATCTTATTCCAGTTTGTGTAGCAATCTCAGTTGAAATATCCATTATTATTCCTATAAGGACACACAGCAATTAAAAAGAAAAAAGTTAGAAATAAATATATTGTTGAAGAGCTTTAGAGTTAATTAAAAACATTTCCCTATTGGCCCTTTCAGATAATGTTATTAATCCTTTCAAACATACTGCAAATAGTTCCATGTAGGTGGAGATAACTGTGAAAACTAATCCAAATATATCTCCTCAAGGTGCATTTCTTAGTACCTTACTTAATTAAGAACGTTATTCTAAATGAACCTAATTATTAGCGCATCTAAAACATCTTGTCTAGAGAACATCAATTAAGTAATTCTGATGTTTGAGTGCTGAATCATCAATAACACAGGCGGAAGACAGAAAGTGGTTTTGTGGTGGTTCACTTATAACAACACTGCAGTATCCATCAGTATAGAAATGTGTCTGCAGGTTTCTCTAGGACCTCGCTTGCTGTTCTTCGAGCGTTTGTGTGGACAGTGAGAGCTGAAACTGAGGTCTAGTATTTGGGGTGTAGAACCCAGGGTACTCTCTGCTACTATTTGCAATAGAAATACTGGAAGTAGACCTGTATTATGAGTACTGTTTCCAAAATGATTGCTGAAATAAAAATTGCGTTCTCTATGTCCATTATTAACTTAGAAATTGGAGAAAACCCATCACTAGTATTAAGGTGGGCATTATTTGTATTTAAATATATAAAAAGATTGCACCTACTGAACTAACAAATGGAATTATCGACAAGAATCCTTCTAAACAGGTACGATATGCATAACTCATAATGGTTTCAGAAGGTCCAAGAAGAATATAGTGTCACAGACACTTCATTTTCTGTTATATGTCAATTTTGAAAAGAAAGAAAATATTGAAATGCTTACACTTATGGCTTTAAGTTTTCCCCTATAACTGTCCTTTAACTTCTCTGCCAAAATTTGGTGACAAATATTACTCGCATTTGCTCATTCTCTCTGTTGACTGAAAAATGTCATACACAGTATTAATCAAGAAAAGTGTGATTAGCTCAGTTTCTGTATACACTGGCAGACACCAAACCTTTAGTCAAGAAACGTGCAAACTGCAGATGTCCATCAAACAGAAAACAACAACAACAGGAATGAAAAGATGTATATTGCATTAATCTTATACTATGTGATTACTGTGAGAACTTCAAGTTTCTAATTTCAAGACAGAAAATGCAAGCAAGGCACATGCTGCATGACAGTTCCTGATAAGATTTCAAAGACCACTCTGACATGAGCCCTGCAGAACCTCCACCAGGTCTTCTCCTGCTACATCAGCAACATATCTGAGCCCCAGAAAGAGAGAATTATTCTTCCTTATGCTGTGTAACCAGTAGATCTTTGCTTATATTTAGAAACTGTATTATATAATTTTTATTCATATTGCAATAAAACAGCATAGTGTATTTGTTCGAACTATGTGTTCTAACAAAATGGCATCATGTAGCCATAGATATGTGACTTGTTTTTTCAAAAGTCTTTCAGGTGTTAAAATACCCCAAGTTTTGGACATTCAGTTTCACATAGAAAAATGATTGTCATAAAATGCTTTGCACCAAATCTCCATCTCTCTCCTGATCCATCTTGTAAACTAAAAACAGTTTTAGGCTTTCACATGCAAAACTTAGTTGGAACAACTGTTGTTAATGACCTGTATTAATTAATGAACTACTTCTCACAATGTTGTTCACAGCAGTCTGAGGATAAATATTTAAAATAAATATATCACAACAGACAGAACACAGGGAATAAATTACCTTTAGGCCAGTAACTAATGCTTTGTTATGGAAAATAAAATAAAAATTCAACATGTCAGTAGTAATACAGATGAGATAATAAAAAATTATGATGTTCATAATATTTAAATTTAAGAGACTCATCCCACCTAGGATTAGAAGAGCCGAAGAAGTCCCTGGTTGTGATGAGAAAAAAAAGTTACATACTTGGGGAAAAAATTGTTCCACTCTTTTAAAGAATCTCAGAGTTCAAAAAAAGAAACAGAAGGAAAACAGAGAAACCATTATGGAAACAAAGAGGAATTAAATAATTCAATTATTTTGCTTGTGCCAGTTCAAACAACAGGTGGATAATCTGAAAATTCAGC
>NW_010433554.1:6345-22047 GCF_000710305.1 Buceros rhinoceros silvestris | reverse complement strand
GCAGGAAAATCTAAATTCTTTTTAGATGGCAAATAAATGCAGAGATAAAACCCAGAAACTAGCAATATCTAGATGTATAGAAAACGTAAAACAAATCTCCCAGACAATAATGTCTATTTGTTTATAAAACACGTCTTTTTGTATAGCTGCAGTGCTCGAGACTTATAAATTATCTTTTCCAATTTGTGGGATCTCTGGATTGTTAATAGAATTCACTCTGTGTGATGAAATTCCCTGTTACACAGGTAGTACTTTAAGGTGCTATAATTGTATAATCTGTGGAGTGAAACTCTATCTCCTCTGACGAAAACGGAATAAATCCCTCCTGGTGAGATTAACTGGTGCAGGCTTCAACTTTCTGAGTGTAGACCTTCCATTTAATTCCCTCTCTTTCTGTTGGCACTTTTTGAAAAGGCATCAATACAATATTTTTCTTATCATAGGAATGAGGAATAGCTGGTGTATTATATTGTTCTAGGAATAGTTGCCAAAGACATGGTGTCACAAAGACCATACTGCAGAAAAAAGTTCTTCCGTCTTTCCCTTTGCCTTCAAAAAAGCGGGGAAAAAAAGTTTTCCCTGTAGAAGAGAATTTTGCTGTTCTTTCTTCACAGACACGAGGGAAGAAGAAAGTTATCCTGCTCACTCCTATTCTTCTCAAGATGATTTCTCTCCAAACCTCTAGTAGGAGATGTATCTGAAGGTTATTGAACACTCTCGGTAGACCCTAGAAAGTTTTATTAGTGAGTCATGGGGCTTACTGTCCTGCTTCAGGGGTACAACTACAGAATTTCACTTGAAAGATTTGCAAAACATTTCCAATGTTCCCAGTTTGTATGATTTTGCAAGACTGCGATATTAAAATGCAGTTCTCATATGTAGTCAGGTTTGAACAGAATGCTGTGATAGGACTATTAAAAACAATTACAAGAATTGAGCTTAAATACAGACTGTAAGTTCTGAATCAGTCCTCACTACTGCTGCCTCATGAATTATGTTAGTTAATGTAATATCTAGCAGCATTTTACAGGTCTAGGGTCTCGTCATTAGGGTTAAATTGAATACAAAGGCTTTTTGCAAAGCCTGAAGTCAAGTATTTGCATTGTGGCAAAACTGATAACATTTCACCCTCGTTATACTGCTGTGGCCTTAGGAGATAAGTGTTAAGAATGCTGTTATAAATACGTGTTTTTATAATAAGGATAATTACCAGGAGAAATAATATGAATGGAAGGTGGTTATAGAGCCATCAAAAGAACATATTACAACTTTTCAATTAATTAGTATAATTGTTTCTAGAGTATGAGGAGTATTAAATATGTGGTTTTGTTTTCTTTCTGCAGTCCCAAATAACAATATAAAAATAACTGTTTGAGAATTATACACATTACCATTCTAAAAGGTTTCTTTCTTGGGTTTAGACATTTTTTTATGTAGAATATACAACAAATTAATTCCCGGCACTTTTAAAATTTGATTAATTCTATATACTAATAATGCATAGCATATATTATACAATGTATTCTATATTTTACTTGTGTTCTATATCATGTTTAATTAATGTCTGGAAATTATGTCTCACAGGCACTACCTACTCATAAGGGCAATAGGGAGCTACATAAATATTTCTAAACCTTTTCTTCATTGATATTTATAATTTGGCAAGCTGCAGGAATTTATTGTTAATAATTGATCTTTATGTTACCTACATGATCGTTATGTTCCTAAAGTTTCTAAACTATGGAAGGTGCAGTGGTGGGGAATGAAGTACTAGAGTGGCAAATGTGCAAGCCATTCATATTAGCAATATCTGCAGTCTCGCCGTTTCCCTATCTGTTATTTTTTTTATAGCTAGATTTCATTTAGCAGCTGTAGAGAACTACTCAGGCATTCACTTGTCCTTAAAGGTACATCGCAATAGATTCAGCCAATGGATTTTCCTTATTTTTGCAAGTATGGTTTTCAATAAGCCCTCTTTCAAATTGTTTTTGTGGGATAAGGAGTGTACAACATCAAAAGCATCAAGCATTTTTTCTCTTTCCGTGTTTATACACAGATGCCTTTTCTATCCTGTCTTATTTGACTCTTTCTGGCCAATCTGCTCAAAACTATAGCTTCCGCACTTTTTGTTTTCAGTTCTCTTCCTTTTCTCATACATATCCATTTTGATAATTTTTGCTGCCATCTTGCCAAAGAATAGAAAGAGTAACCAACCAAGAGATTTTGGATCTCGTTGGTAGCTAATAATATGAGAAATACAGTCTTCACATGTCATGGCTGGCCAATGGTGTCGTAATCAATAACAGAATCCTTGATCCTATTGTATTGCAAATAACACTAAAAAAAGGACAATAACATTATCAAATTATTAAGGGGGTCTAAACAGCAAAAATCTCAATGAATAACTGAAATATATAGACTAATGTTTATTTAATAATCACCGTCTTTTTTTGACCCCATTTCATTTCATTTCAGATTCTCAAGTCCTGTGGCAAAGCCCCATCTGATCACATTTAAACTCAATTCCTGTTTGAGTAAGTAAAATATTATGTTCCATGAATACACAGTTCGGCGACAGAGAAGCACAGACCCTACTGATGTTCTTTATTATTGCTGCTAATTGTAACTTGCTAGGTAAATGGAGGGAGAGCAGTTCATATTGTCTGTCTTGGCTTCAGTAAGGGTTCTGACATTGCCTCCCATAACATTCTTGAAAAGAAGTTAATGAAATATGGACTGGATGAGAGGACAGTGAGGTGAATGAAAAAGCAGCTGAAAAGCAAGTCTCAGAAGTTGGTGATCAATGGCACAAAATGTAGTTGGAGGCCAGTAACCAGTGTTATGGAAATATCCAGTACAGGAGAAACATGGAGCTGCTAGAAAGAGTCCAGCAAAGAGTCACCAAGATCAGTAAGGGCCTAGAGCACCTCGTATGAAGAAAGAGTGAGAGGTGGGACTGTTCAGCCTAGAGAAGAGAAGGCTCAGGGGGGACCTTATCAATGTACATAAATACCTGAAGGGAAGGCACAAAGAAGATAGGCTCTTTTCAGTGGTATCCAGTGACAGGATAATCCCAATCCCACAGACAGAAGCACTCATGGGATTCTTCCTTTTTGGCCTTCTAGATCGCAATAGCAATGCTGAGCACATCTTCCAAGTAGACACATACATACACATGTACACACAGAGAGAGATTTTTCACGTCCATCAGTTTATCTTCTTCTGTGCAGTAGTTTCTTGTGTTCTGTTCAATTAGTGTAAACTCCAGCCACATCTAGTTGTATACTTGAAGCCTTAACACTCAAAGTGATGCCTTATGCTGGGCTGGCATGATGTTTACTGCAGTTTGAGTGTTAGTGCAGGATTCTAAGAAATTAATATCGGTATTTTTCTCTTTGACATTATATAAACATGCCTGCAGATGAAAGGATGTACTTTCAGCAGCTTTTGATACCTTTCTGGTCATTCACGCATATCCTGCTCAACTTGTCTAAACTGGAATCTGTCTTTTTTCCGTCCAGCTAAGACTCTACAATACCTGAACAGTACATGTCAGGCCCACAGAGAGATTCAGATTTCCTTCCAGATCTCCTCAAGGTCCTCTATAGCCCAGAAACATGACTATTTACTTCTGAAGGCCCTTCTTGGTTGCCATAGGTGTTCAGTGCCTATTGCCCTGCTGCTCTTTTCAGCAAAACTTACCTTGATTTCGCAAAGTCAAGGACGTTCAGCTTTCTTCTAGTGAACAGCCTTTACCTTGGGTCACTCAAAGGTCTTGATCTTTGAATTTTATCAGAGTTTAAGTATACGCAGGCTCAAACTAAGATACTTCTGAGCAGGGGTCAGAGCCTCTGTTTCATTGCTTAGAACACATTTCACGCTAAAGTAAGAACACTTAAGTGATCTTAGGATGTGGAAATTCATGATACGAAGTTTTGTGGATTGCATTTTTTCAGTGAGAAGTTGTTGGTATCTACCTCTACTTCTTGCATTCCAGCAGAGATTTTAAACATTAATCATTGCATTTGACTGTGACACGTGTTCCCAAATCTTGTTTTCTTGAATGAGTATAGAAGGAAGTAGCTACACCAAAGGCTGTACATGAAACAGAATTTGGTTCTGCTATTGTCTAATCCAATATTTTCTATTAACCAGACTTTTGCCCTAAAGTCCTCAGGTATTTGCCCTCAATACATCGGATCCCTTATGTCCATTCAAATTATTTTTTCCCCATTTAACCACTCAAGACTTTTTTTTTGTTTTGTTTTTGTCTTGTTAGTAATTAGATACCCATCTGTGATTTCTTAAGTTTTTTAATAAATTAATTTTATTTGAACCAATGAAGCAAAACTCTCCTTCTATTCAATCAGTTATTTTTAATTGATCTAACCAGATGCAAGTTCCTAGCCAGTTATCTAATTTCTTCAATTAACGAATCCAGCTGTCTCACAAGCATGTTATTGATCATTTTCCAGCTTAAGCATCTGTTATTCTAAGCATCTTAATTGTCATTTCCAATTGCCTTAAATATCATTACACACAATCATTACACTGTCTTTTTATTAATTTAATTAATCCCAGGCTTTTTTACTTCTCCTATCACTCTAACACTCCAACCTGTTCTTCTTTAAAAATAAAGACCAGAAATATTGCCTCTTGTTTCTCAAATACTCTAATTTTTCAGAATATACCTCTGGCATAGTGTCTAAAACCCTCTTTGCTTATCAGTGAGTTAACTGCATTTGTGTGTTAAACCAATGTTTCACTTGTTTTCCCTTCCAACCATGTATGGCTTTGCTTGTTATGAAACTATGAATTTTTGGGGATAGACACTCTCCTACTAATACATTTGAAAAACATGTATTTTTTGATTACTAATAAGATCCAAAATAATCTAGAGGAATACAGTTCTACTAGCTGGAACACCCCTGAACTTAGGAGACAAGAATACAGACACCTTCTGCTCATAAAGTTCAATTGTTCTGGTCACCGGGCCGTAAAAGAAGATAGAAAAACTAAGTTTATATTTAATAACTTTCAGCAGTTTGAGACCAAGATTACCTCACTGTAAATCTTCTTCAGTCAGTGCTCTCTTATCCAAAGAATGAAAAAATGCAGAAGGTACCGCAGGAGTAGATTAATTTATTATGAACACTCAACCTCGCTTACAAAGTCAAAAGGATAAAACAGAGGAACGGATTGCTGAGTGAATCTGGTATCTGGCATAGAGTTATTTTTTGGGATAGTGACATTAAGAGGAAAGAGCATCTTACTCTTTTGAATGTTCAGGATTAACCAAGGATTAAATTTAGCATTATTTCTTAGAATAGTGTAAAAACAAAATTTCTTCACAGCAGCCGTTTGTATACTGCAAGGAAAGATTAAACTGAGACTCTACATGTTACTTAAGAACACATAGCATTCTAATTATCTGAATAGTCCTTGCAGACTTCCTGAGATTGCAAAGGTACCAGAGTTAAACACATCCTCTATTGTCTAAAACACAACTTGAGAGCAGTGTCCCACAAGGTGGAGTCCTGCATGACTTTACTGAATCAACCACTGTCCAGAATTTCCAAAACAGAGCACAAGAGTCTCTCCATCTGGTAGCCAAATCTATTATTACCAGGCTGATTTGATGGCATCCAAATCTTTGAAATGACTCTTGTTACAATGGGGAAAAAAAAAAAAAACAACACAAAAACCCAATTACTTTCTCATTAAGAAATATGGAACCGTTGTTGCATTTGTTGTAATACTACTAGTGGTAGAATTATGCTGCAAATGCCTTTTTTTTCTATCAAAGAAACACAGTTGATCATATTTTCCAGAATCGAAAAGAATATATACTTTCTTCTTCAAGAAAGAGCAAAATGCTCTATTTACCAGCTATTGGCTAGTGCTTACTGCTCCAGACTCTGTATGTGCTAGATGAGCTGTGGATTAGTAATAATTTTCTTCATCCTGTTTAACGCTCTGTTCCATAGGGATAATCCAGCCAGGTGCTGCGTAAGTACTCTTTGGCATGTGCTGAGTGATCCAAGCATTAGCACGGTAAAACTGGATCCTTCCTTCCACAGCACTTTGCAGATTTGAACCTTTGCACTTGTGAGCATCCCAAGGAACATCAATGACGTACTTTTCATTACAGCCTTTAAAGGCATCACTGCCAGACGTTGTATTCCTGCAAGGCATTAGAATGACCAAGGAACTCACAACTTTGGGAACAAGATATAAATACTATCTATTTATATTAACTTTGCCACAAAAGAAAACATTAGAGTCGTTTGCTATGTATTATTTCTCTTAAGATTAAGGATAAAAAAGGGAAAACAAGTAAAATATTAATTGTGCTTAGTTTTCAAAATTTCAGTTTTCCCTTATTACATTCTCCCTTACGTTGGCTTCCCACTTTTATTGATAAATTTTGCCTGTGAAAAATTGGAAAGTCTTAAAATACATATTTTTAAAAAAAATCCTCCTGTCTCTATGCCAAAAAGTGTGTGCCTATGTGATACTAGGTCTTAAAGGTTAAACTAAAAGACTTCTTCAACTGAAAACAAAAATGGAAAGTGATAATAAAAATATATGTGTAGCATTCTCCTTGTAAACTGCAATTTCAAATGAAATGTGTCAAGGGTCAAAGCTCTAATGTAATGATTTTTTCAGAAAGCCTGAGCATAGAAGGAATTGTGAACACTTCAGCAAAATCCTGTTGTTCAGTCACTGTTGTGAGTGCCTAATACTGATGCTTTAGTAAGTGGCTGATTGCCACGTGGTATCATCTAGGCATGAGCTAATACTCTATTTCTAGTTTCATAGTTGCAGTTGACCCTATTAAAGAGCTGATTAATTGTCTCTATTAGTAGTTCTTGCTGATATAGAGATGAGAATGATCCTATGAACCAAATACATCAGTAGCACGCAACATTCTGTCTCACACTTCTTAAGATAACATGTTAAAATACAGATGAGGGTTAAACCAGATGGATTTTATTAATTGATTAATATAGAAGTATGAAATAATTTTTGAAATAAATGTGTCGTAACCCAAATAATACTGAACATTTATACATGCCCGCTTCAAGAAGGACATTGAGGTGCTGGAATGTGTCCAGAGAAGGGCAACGAAGCTGGTGAAGGGTCTAGAGAACAAGTCTTATGAGGAGTGGCTGAGGGAACCGGGGTTGTTTAGCCTGGAGGAGAGAAGGCTCAGGGGAGACCTCATCACTTTCTACAACTCCCTGAAAGGAGGTTGTACTGAAGTGGGTGTTGATGTCTTCTCCCATGTAATAAGTGGTAGGATGAGAGGAAACAGTCTCACGTTGCACCAGGGGAGGTTTAGGCTGGCTATTAGGAAAAAATTCTTTACAAAGAGGGTTGTCAGGCATTGGAACAAGCTGCCCAGGGAGGTGGTGGACTCCACATCCCTGTAAGCGTTTAAAAGAAGGTAGATGTGGTGCTGAGGGCCATGGTTTAGGGACCCTGGCAGCGCAGAGTGTGTGGTTGGACTCGATGACCTTAAAGGCCACTTCCCCTGAAATGACTCTGTGATTCTGTGATTAAATTTAACAGATATGTTCAATAATGGGAATAGAGAGGTGAGTATTTTTTAGGTCAGAGTGGCAGAATAGTGTAGTTATAAAATAGGTAAAATGTGTTAGTGTTTAGTGTTGTGATTTACAACGCATACCTATTTCTTTTTCACGTTAGCCATTTCATTGTGTCCTTCATGAATCCAAATGCCTACTGAAGCAAAAGACATTTGTCTTACAAATTTTAAATGTCTCGTGTATAGGTCGTTCACATTGACTGATTATATTCTTACTGTTTAAGTCACTTGTCTGCCATTCCAAACCGGCAGTCAGCATTGCCTTGAGTAGAAAGCTCTTCAGTATTTGATGGTATAAAATAGCAAACACAGTGTTAGATAACCAACATGATAAAACCTTGTGGTTAACCTTTCCTGTTAAAACCAATACTGTAAAGCCTCTATGACCGCAGAAATTGCATGGCCTTTGCTGACACTAAAGCAGGCCATGGTTATTGCTGAAGGCGTCTGACCTAACCAAGTTGCACTGGAAATAACAGAACAACTAGGATCCCGAATAAAAAAAGATGTGGTTTAGTATTGGTTTATGGTGGATATTATATCCAATAATTCTATCGCAGCCTGTGAGAGTATACCTAATTTCCTTTTACTCCTTCTTGCATCAGTTTCAGTATTGTCAAGTATGAATAATTCCATGGCTCAGTGTTTGGAAACTATTTGTATTACATCCTATTTAATAAAATATTAAACAGAAAAATAACAACCAATACAAAACTTGTCCCCACTTCCAAAACAGGGGAAAAAAATCAAAACACTGATTAGCATATCAATGAAGTGGTCTCATCACTGTTTAAGAGAATAATACTTTTTGAGTTAGTTACTAGTGCTTGATTTTTCTGAGCATTAGCAAAAGAACAAAATATGACAACATAAAAGCACAAAAAAAGCTGTGTTTTGCCTTCAGAGGACAGACTTTAAAAGTTACAAAGAAAAGACTATGAAAATAAAAAGTGATTCAAAATTGACTAATAACTGCTGTGCAACTCTCAAAGTGTATTGTGCCCGAACTGTAATAAAACAAAGGCATACTTACAGAAATTCAAATATTAATTTGCATTTTAAAGTTAATTCTGTTTTCTCATTTGTAAACTGCTTTCTGTTTCCATTCACAAATTTCCCAGTGGTTTGTTTTGCTGGAAAATTTTCACAGAGTGAACTCAAACACTTGCAATTGTTAGTGGAAACTGAATTTTGAACATCAAAGTAAAATACATGTGCAGTAGAACAGTATGTATGATATATAATAACGGAAAAGGCACAAGGTATATTTTTTATGTCCTGTAATGACACTATATAAAAGTGATGCTTATTGCTTACAAAATGAAATGTTAAGGAAGAGCAGAACAGAGTCAATTTATCCTGATTTCACAGATATTTCACAGATGGAGATGATCTTGGAGAATATTTTCTTATTTAATCAAAATGTATAAGTTTGCCTTTCATTTTAAAAAAATAAAAATCTGTTATTAATGATTGAGTCTAATGACTATCTATTTCAGAAAATTCACCCAAATGCACAGGGAAGCTCTTCATAGCAAGGCAGTCAGCAGTTTTTTGTATTGGTCTAGAGAACAACAAGGCTTTTACAAGCTTCTGAGTCCTCATTCCTTTTACCTTTTTCCTTTTCTTATTTTTAACATTTCTTCTAGAAAGCAATAAATCATGTTGTCCTAAAAAACTTATGGTTTATCTTTATACCTCACCTGTTATCTGTCTGAGTATAACAAACACACTTATACTTTCTTCTCACAAAGCTTGTAGAAACAGAGGAAAGCTCTCTTTTTGCGTTTAGAAGAAAAAAGGCATGAGGGCTCTTATGAAAACTCCATTGTAAGACTTCCAAATATGTTCCTTTCTTCTTGGATTTTTGATAACTTTCTGTCCATCATTAAGATCACAGAAAATTTTTGCAAGGGATTTCAGAACATTTTTAAGAAAAAAAGTTTTGAAGAGTACATATTTCCTTAAGTGGAAGACTGACAAATAAAAAAATTATCTTTATTTTTTCTTATTTAATGTTAATTCTAATTAATGTTTTTCTGAATAGCCTAATGTGAAATCTATTAATGGAAAAATGAATAGAGCAGTTACTCATCTAAGTGTTTCAGTTATTCAACCAGCGGTACAAGCATTTCCTTGTTGTTTTAAGCTTTAAATTGCTGATATTAAGAAATATTAACTATGCTAGTATTCTGAAGAAATTATTGCTTCAGATAAGAGGCATTTTAGTGAATACTAAGAAACAAATTTACCTAATTTTTCATTTTTTTGAAGTGTTAAAACGGGACGTACTTACCCAAATTATTCTTCCATCTGCAAATTCTGATGGCATGGGATCTCTGGTATGGCTGTGATTCACCAGTTTTTTAACTCTGTTGAATGACTCACCATTAATTTAAGTGTCATTGGATCTAGTAATGACGTACTTTGAATTTCTGGCAACTAAATGTTTTGCGGGATGGAATTTTAACAATTCACTTTATCATGACTGTCTGAAGATTTGTTGTGTACATCTAAGTAAAGCATAATGAAGTTGATCATGCTGCTGATGTTTCGGTTAACTAGTAAAACTATATAGTAAACCACATGCATGTGTGGGAAAATAAAATCCATATCAAAGTTAAATTTCTAAAATTCCTTAGGAAATATAATAATTAATTCTTCAAGGCTTAGTACTGACAAAAGTAGAGGGACTTCAGGGACTTAGAGCTAATCCTGTAATCTTGAAAATGTCTGCTGCCTTAATGTCTAACTGTGGAGGTATACAAACTCCACAACATAGGTGGTATTTTAAGTATCCAGGGTGCTAAAAGGTTCTCCTTCTACTTCTGCACAGCACTGACTTTGTGCTGACAAGACTAGGAAACTTCTGCTTCTCTCAAACCAAAATCTGTTCTCTCTGCAGGAAGGTGTCCCATAAGGACTCAGGTTCAAGTTGGCATTTTCTGAAATTGCCTGATACATGCTTTTGAGATAGACCCATAAAGTAAGCATCTCTGTTCACCTCTTTTCTTGAAGTGAGTAGTTACTCAATGGTACCTAGAAAATACAAGACTTCCAAATATTCGACTTATATTTCTGTTACAATCTGAAGCAGAGTGTAAAGAAAACAAAAAACAACCCCAAAGCCCAAACAAAACCAGTCCCTTTGTTTCAAATACACTTGAAACATTTGACTGTTCAAAAACCAGTATTCCCCATCTACTATTTCTCTTAATCATGATAATTTTACATGGCTGGGATTGGTTTCACAAAGAACTCTTGTTCTAACATGCTATATGACCATCAAGTACCCTGTCTGAGTTGGTTGAAGTATAAGTGAAACAAAGACAGCAGCATTTCTCTTCAACGCTTTATCTTTGGGGAAATTGAAAGAAAACAAAAGATTATTTGAAAGATTTTTTGTTTCTTTTGGGTTTGTCCACAACAAAGTGAGTAAAGTCTGCACGTCTCAGAACGAGGATCCTATATTCACTGATGTAACTGATTTTCCATCTAGAGCTAAGCAAGAGCTTTCCATACAATGTCATACATTAACTATTTTCTTTATTAATTAATTTATACCATATACACATTAATTAATCTAGATCACGTAATGTATATTTCTCAGGAGCATTTGTGTTTCCTAATTATCTATACAATTATTAATATTCAGGGGAGTGCTAGTGGAGAATAAAGACAATATACAGTAATACGTATAAAACTTTAATAAATATTTTTGCCATATTAAAAAGTAATATTGAGCTTATTACACTGGAAACTGTGTATGATCTAACAATATTTATACTAAATTTTTGAAGTAAACAGCTGAAAAAAAGATGTTTATGCAATTAATTCTTTCAACTTCTCTTAAATACAAAGCAACACTGGGAAATAATAGCAAGAACTTTTTTTCAGAGCATCGCTACCAAACAAACCTAGTTTTTATTTGAGATAGATAGTATACTGAAGTTTACTAAACTTAAATTACAAAATAGTTTTGGGCACAAAATAGCTTTTCATTACTGTTTGAAACTTTTTGCTTACTTTAAGACCTATTAGCCTTTGATTCTATTTACCGTTACAGTAATCTACACAGTGATTGATTTCTAGATTTCTAGATTTAAGCTCTGCCAGTGAATACACAAATCCTTTGAATGCATTAAGGCTTAATTTTTTTTCTGGAATTCCCATCTTTCTGGATATTTCAGTATTTTTTTCACATTAAGTAATGGACAACATTTATTTTTCCTGACAGCATTGACTTCTGAAAAATACTGTTGTGATTTTCTAATACGACAGAAATTTTTCAGACAGATCCTACACCGGTAAGAAGCTTTGCTTTCTTGCTCTCTTTCTACCTACCTCTCCTTGCCATGTTGTCAGTTTGATGTAGATAGATAGATATATCAGGTAAGATCTAAAATAGTTAGCTAGGAAACCTCTATGTATGTTTTGTGACAGCTGAAGACTCAGCATTTCCTGTGTAGCTTGGTTGACCAGTTTGCTAATAGTATCTGAGTTAGCAATATATTGTGGTTTACATATATCTGCAATACACAATTTTTTGTGGTAGAGTAGAAACGTATCCTCATCTCTGGCTAGTGTAGGAAATAACATGCTAACTCTAAAAAGTTAGCCACTGTAAAGACAACAGAGTGGAAGACAACAATTTTAACAATTACTATAAGAGTAGAATAATTTTGAACTAAGAAAAAGCAATTTAAAAGAGTAACTGACAGTCACACTTTTCTATCATTATAAAAAGACAGACTGTCTTTTTCTATGTCTTTTTCTATCATTTAAAAAGTTTGCCAATCTCTTCTTTTTCTGAATGTAATTAAAGTAATATTCTGCCCTATACTTATCTACATGTAATTTCAGAATGCTAATGCACTATATAGAAGAAAAAGGTAAATAAAGGAAGAAAGGTTGGTTTCCAGTTCGTTAGAAACTCTGTGGTGGAAGATCAATATTAGCTAAATGAAGGACAGAAAAAGTACAGGAAAAAAAGTGTCTCAGAGACTCTCGCTAAAAAAAAAAAAAACCCAACTAGGTATGATTAACTGGGAATTGAAAACACAGTATAATAAAGTCATATGAAACTTAGTGGAAATCATTGTTTTTCTGTGGAGCTTTAAAAGCCACAATCAATTTTTATGATGTCATAACCTCTCTGTGGTTATCAGGGATTTGCATTGCAATTATCAGTATGTGTCTTTGTTATATAAAGAGAAAGGAAGTGGAAAGCAGTTCTTTGAACCAATTGCATTCCACAGTAAAAGTTTTTTTGTTTAATTTCCAGAACTGGGACATGGCCCGTTTCAAGACTGTGAGCATCTCCATAAAGTCCTTCCCTTGTGTCTCCTGATACAAAAGGAAGAAAACAGCGATCGTTTGGCAGGTCTTTATGTACATCAAACGTTCCTCTGTAGAGACATTAATCTGATAGGCATCCGTGGCAAAAGTCCAATTCATTCTGCAGAATTAATGATTTTATCCTTTAAGTTTGGTCTAAATTTAATTATCGTTGTGTTTTTTGTTTGTTTGCTTGTTTGTTTGTTTCAGTTTTTTAAAGTCAGACTATATTATGTTTCTATTAAAGCCAGGTTTTATGTCATAGAGCTATACCCTAAAGCTAAGCAGAAGACGGCTGAGGGTAGGAATTTCTGGGTGAGATTTTATTGCCTTTATACAGTGGGCCAGAATAGACCCACAGGACTAACTTATCGATTGGTAAAACTGCAGATTATTTGTGCTCTTTTAAAATAAAATTCTTTTTTACAGAACAATGTTTTGATTTCTTAATATGTTTTTGTTTATCATCATCAAGAAACACTTGGAATTATCTTTCAAGACAAAAAAAGAAATCAATTTTCACTCAACTACCATTAGCAGACTATCAATTGCCATATTAATAGTATTATCTTCTTCAAATAAAGCCATTTAAAGTGATTTAAACAATTGCCATTAAAAAAAATAAAAAAAAATTCAGCAGCAGTTACCAAACATGAGTAATGTAAGTCATGAGCAAATAAATGAAACACTAAAATATGAGACATAAATCTGGAACAAAACTGCATCGTTAACAGTTGCACGTGAATGATCAGGACATAGATTTTGGAGTATGATAAAGAAGCAATCTGCATATTGAAATGTCAGTACTTGTAAGCATTAACATTAAATGTTAAATTAAATGTAAATTAACTCCTGATTCATCCAGAATTGCTTTAAAATCAAGACAGATCCATTATCAAGGTTTGATCCATGTATCTTTCCATAGTCTAAAATACTACTGACATTTCAGATCCTTGTTTTAATGGGAAGGTAGAAGAGTCACCGGACATAGCACTCATCTCACGTATCTTTAGTCATTTAATTGTTGTGTCATCTATTTATCTGGTGTCCTTCCAAAGTAGATGGATTAACACAGGCACCTCTAAAGGATGTTTCGTACTGTCCTAAACTACGTGACTTTCATACGAGGAATGATCTTCTGGAGGTAGCTTCTTGAGGGACCATAGAATGACTTAAATTGCAGCATCAGACATAAAAAATGTCTAATGGCAAAAGCTAGGTGAGATGTGTGACCATGTCAAGTATGGCCATTTTTTTACATACTCCTGATTTTCTTAATAGTGACCTTAAAGAAGATTTGATAGTATCTGATAAAATATTCTCAGTATGTATGTCAGGAATAATTTTCTTTGTAATTTCAGATTTCCATCAGGAATAGAGATATATTCTGTATTTCAGCAGAAGCATTTTGTGACAGTTACTACGGTCATTTTTTGAGTTTATAGTCCTTTAAAGACAAGATCCTAAAGGTTTTTAGACAAAAAGTTGAGATTAATCCATGTTTTGGACCTAGTCTTCACCTGGTGTAAATCACTGAGATTAAGGGAAGTGTGTCTGTCTATCAAATCTTTAGATCTGGCTCATAAATACTAAGTAGTGGGATTTTTCTTCTAATGCAAAAGTGATTACATTTTAAGAGTAATTAGAGGAAGGTGCTTTCTTGAGTAATATTAGTTCTCAATACACCCTTATTCCTTATGTGTATTTGAGCAAATACAGGTGACATATTTCTGATGTGGTTTTATTTAATTTGTGTGATCATAGACTATCATTTAACATCAGAAAAAATGGTGAGTAAGAGCAGAGCAATAACTAAAAGCTACTAGAGTAATTCTATAGCAGCTGGTGGTTTATAAAACTGTGTGATTTCATTGTTTGGATTTTCTACTGACCTTTGGCAGCCACAAAATAATAGACCAAGGAAGAGCATAATTGCAGATATTTCTTAAGTTCTTGGCCCCCAAAGTAACTGAAGAATTGATAAATGAGATAACACTGTATGCTCAGTATTGAAGAAAAAGAAAACACATTTTTCCTTTACTACTTTGAGGAAACAATAAGATCACATGAAACATGAAGCATTAGAACCAAATGGGTTTTAGATTTAATGATTGCCTCTGCTGGGAATTTTACCTTAAAAAAAGGTTATACATAGAAAACTGGCTGTAGGTGATGACAGCTTGTTTCTAAGTGATTTACCTCTTTAAATAATTCACTGTTACTATAATCATTACAAAGTTTGGAAAGATAAGAGAGGTGAGAAATTTAAATTAAAAAAATTGGGATAGATAAACGGAAATTTATAAAATTATGCTTGAGTTGAACTACTTTTTTTCTTTAGCTAAATAGCTCTTTCTCTGCAAAATTAAAAAAAAACTCACAAAAGCTTTGCTTTTTTTTTTTTTGCGGGGACATATCTGTGACACATGGAAGAAATAACTGTGTGCTGTGAACAAAGAAGAGAGAGAGTGTAGATTCTACAACAGGAGTCAGTGTTAGAGACAGGGCAAATTTAAAAAAGGGATCATATTTTGTCTTTATTTACAATGTCAACGTTGGGATTTAACCTTTAAGATAGGTAGCCAAATGAAGATAAACAAACCTACTTCATTTTTTATCCTTAGTAGGAGCAGTCTTCTTGTGTCAATTCTTTCTTCCTTTCTTTTCATCCATCTTCATTAACTAGTAGTAAATTGCTATTGTTTTGCTTTATTTTTGACAGTGTTTCTTATTGTAAGTTTTTTGTTTCCTGC
>NW_010433554.1:0-6247 GCF_000710305.1 Buceros rhinoceros silvestris | reverse complement strand
CCTGCTGATTTTGCTTCAGTTGACACAGAAAACACACTTACAAATATCTATTTTTATAGCTCACTGTCCTTCATAGTGGTTCTTAAATAATGAGGATGAGAAAATAGGACACAGAAATTTATGTGATATAGAGCTATGTGATACCATTAAAACAAAAAAAATGTGTTACTGATGAATAAGATGAGTTATGAATTAAAATACAAATATGTTTCAATCTCATTTTATCCTAAATGCTGAACAATTTTCCATTCAATATTCTGTCAGTAAATATAAATATGCAAATAGCCAAACTATTACTACATCTTGGCTACTGTATCAAAGAAGAACTCAAAAGCTCTAAAGCAGGAAACATTAAAAAACTTTATTTGCCAAACACTGAGTATCCGGTCTAATCTATGTGTAGGCTCCCTCTGTAGTCGCTGGAGAGCAAGGTATCTTTACAGGGTAATTTATGCACAAAATTAGATGGCTGAAATAGATGGGATGAGCTAGTCTCTTTGTCTTTACTGAGTCTAAAAGGAAGCTTAGATTGGTGTCTTATAATATTTGCATTCAGTGATTTAAGAAGCTATGCAATATATATTCTAGTCCTAATATTGCTGTTAGGCATTGGTTTGCCACCCTGCACTTTAGCCATCTGCATGATGGATAGAATATGATCATGTCCCATTTGCAAAGTTGTCTCAAGACATATGGAAAAAGAGTTCTAGGAGATTGCATGGGTGAACTTTTTAGTCTTATCCACGGGTTTTTGCCCTCGTGCCCATAACTCACATACGAACAGCTAATAAAATGCACAATTTGTTCTTTTTCAGAGTGCATCATGCTCTTGTGAAAAGAACCATTGTTAAAGTCTTACAGAACTGGGGTTGGCACTCCTCAATATCCAATGTTTCCATGGGTGTAACATACGGCTTTTTTATGCACAGTGGAGGAAGTTTGGCAGTATTAAAAGCAGCTAAGATTGCCGTGATAGCCTACAGGATTGTAGCAGCTGCAACCGTCATACTTCTCTGCAGACACAAGGAAAGATCTTCTGTCACCAACCTCTATTTAAAAAGGCTGTGCAACAGAAACAGTCAAACATTCATATGCCGGGAAGAGTCTTTCTGAAATTGCCTCTGAAGTTATAGTTCAACACGGCTTCATGCAGTCTTTCCTGGAAAAAAGATGTGTCCTTAATTTTCATACGAACAGTCAAAGTTCAATTCATTGAAGTTAAAAGAAACTAACTTTAGTATTCTTTCTGTGCATTTCAACTAGATGTACCATTTCATAGTGAAATGAATTCTAGCAGCTTAAGATTGTTTATTTTTAGTACTTTATCACAATATTTTTTCAAACTTTCAGCCTGTGTGTATGTATCATAATCAGAGAAACAACTTAGGTCAATAATTTAGAAAGCAGTTAAAACAACAAAGAATTTTGCTGAATGCAAGTTCTCTTATATTGACTTCTGTGATTTTGGTCTAAGGTTTACATTTTTTTTTTTTTTTTGCTATTAATTCTTATCAGCTTCCTTAAGAAGCACATTTGCATGCAGCTATGAAAACCTGGGAGCTGTTCAGTGTTAAGTGACAGTAGAAGTAGGAACAATAAAAAATCTTTACCAAAATGGAGAATAATTTTACCAAGAGTTACAGGTTTTAGAAATTTTTACTTGAAACACAGTTCAACCTCTGTAGCTTGCTTTGTTTGATTCATTATTTCCCCTCATCTCATTCTCTTTTGAAATTAATGACTTCACCCCTTTACTCTCAAGTAAAATTTATTCCTAACAAGAAAAAAAAAACAAACTCGAGCCTCAGACTCAAGCTCAAACCACTCCTTGAACTACATATTGGACATCAATGCTTATTGAGTAATAGCCTCACATATCCTTTACTTCAAGCTGTTAAGTACCCTTTGTATCGGACAGTTTAAAGAATTATCATGACTGGTGGTATTAAACAGCATTAGTAACCTGCCTCTCTCAAAACATGCAGTTAAGCGAATCTTTCTTGATGAAGAGCTGCCCTTCTTTTAACCTGGGGAAGTCAAGGACCATTTTCCTCCCATACTTACATAGAGCTAAACCCAAAGAAGATGGTTTTGTTTCCATGTGAAGCTCTTCTTACAAACTGAACTTCTTCCAAAGGGAAGTTAGAAAAACCCCTAGCTGCCCAATGCCAAAGCCTTTTACCCAGAACATTCTAGTGTAAGTAAAATCAACAGTGTTTTTACATTTTTGATTCAAAATTCACCACTAACCGAAGGGCTGTTCAGGTTTCCAATTTTTCCATGAAGTCTTACTCTTTTGTTATGTCTGCTGCCTGATAGGGTAGCATTGACTACACTCTACCCTCTAGGCTCACCAGAAGAATTTTATAACCTACTGTTGCAGGAAAGAGACCTGGCTATGCATGTCTTTCGAGGGCTGTTTTATCCTATTCCCCAAACTAAGCAAGCCATAGCTTTAGTGAAGAGTTTCAAAGGCAGCTCCCGTGGTTGTGCCACTGTGCTGCTAGTCATTAGGGTGGAAGCAGCTATAGTATCTGAGCCGCTGCCCTGAGAGATCTAAAGGAGCTGAGCCAAATACCCAGGCGGAAATCTGTCTGGCACACTGAGCTCTCAGATTTTAGAGAATTTAAAGAATTTCATCTAAGTAGGTGGAAACATTAGAAAGAAGTTTGTCATGGAAGAATGATGTGGCCTTGGATTATGTCAGGAAGAAGGAAGGGAGATCAACATTTGTGGCAATGATTAATCAGCTGTTTGAACTTTTGGATCTGCTACCCTTTGCCTCTCTGTTTTGAAGGCAAGGATGGCCTGCTGGGCACCTCCTTTCGCATAAGCTGGTAGCTGATAGCAGTCTTGGGCTGTACACCATGAAGGCCTTGCCATGCTGGTTCTGCTCGCAAAGCTCTGAAGGGCAGCAGACAGGTGACCTACTTGACTGGCATTGAGTAAATGCCTAAGTTATAGAGAGTTACAGTTACTTGATGTAAACTACTCTTTAAGTTTTGTGTATGTCCTGGTTTGAGTTAGAACAGAACTGATTCTGTTTTAATTTTCATTTTTAATTAATTTTCTGTTTTCTGTTCAGCTGGGTCTCTTCTAACTAACTACATTTTCTGAAGTTAATGGCATATTTTTTTTGCAGACAGTCTCTGCTTCTAGGAGTGACAATGCCTGATGTTTAAAGTTACTACCAAGGGTTCGTTTGCAGAAGGGCTCTTGCTTATACTTGCTCCTGTGGAGACCAAGATCACTGCTAAATCCTGAAAATGGTGTGACAGAATAATTGGCAAAAAAATTATTTATATACTTTCTGTGACATAACACAATAGGCATGTAAAAGGGAAAAAATATGTTAAAGCACTTTTTTTTGTCCTATAAACAAATGTTAGAGGGATTTTTTTGTGGTCATAAAAGGAAAATGCATTTTATGGGTGAAGTGGTATTGTTATTATTAGTATCAGTATTATTGCTACTACTATTATTTCCATACACAGTGTAGATTATACATTTTGTTTCATGGGAATAAATTACAATTTTTATTGTTGTTCAGCGAATAAGTTTATTGCTCAGGGGAAATACGAAAATCGGCAGTAGCTTCTAAACAGTTTTTCTTTCACTTAGGAGTTTCAGATACACCTACTAAAATTAATAAAATCTTGATGCAAGTTTTTTCTTTGTATTATTATTTTTAACAAGAATGGCAAGAATAGTGATAGTGATAATTTAGAACAATAGTTTGCTGTGTGAGTCCTTTTTTTTTCTGAATCAGTAATGTAAAGTACAATCCAAGGTCTTCTCTATGAAATTTCAATTGTTTTTTGAAACTGTTTTACTCTGAGCACTGATTGAATAGCTTCATTCAGATAACTGGAGAAATTTAGAGACCTTATGTATATCTAAGTATTGTAGGTGTCGAAGGGGGAAAAGTATATTTATGTACAGTATTCATACCTGACTGATTGATTTGTGCGTATGATGAACTTAACATGAAAAGCTAACGTGCTCTAGAGAAAGACAGGTATTTCCCTCTTAGACAAGAAGGTTTTTTCTTAGTGTTGTTTTCCAATGGTTAACAAAGTCATTGGTGATTTTATTTACCTTATACACTAACGAATACTTGTAGATGCATCAAATGTACTGTACAAATGAATCTACCTTATAAAGGTAATCATTACATAAGGATTAAATGGGCCATGAGGTGACAGAAGAGCATTTATTTCTATTTTCATAAACTCTTCAAAATACCTTTAATTATTATTAATCATTTCCATACAATTACACAGAGAATTGATTTAAGTAAGATATTCTTTTGGGGGCCAGCTGGAACTAATCTGTACTGCTACTCATTTTAAAGTAGCTTTTTTTCTTCCATGATATAGATGTACAAACAATGTATACACAAATGAGTATTTTCTCTCTTCTTCAGTGCACACAAAGGAAATTGACTAGTGTTGAATTTTAACATTTATAA
The DNA here is from genome assembly GCF_000710305.1 of Buceros rhinoceros silvestris. Taxonomy (NCBI): domain Eukaryota; kingdom Metazoa; phylum Chordata; class Aves; order Bucerotiformes; family Bucerotidae; genus Buceros; species Buceros rhinoceros. The sequence continues at coordinate 1,776 of NW_010433554.1, read as the reverse complement.
CTTCTAGGCACACTACAGTCTATTACAACCTTGGGTTCCAAATTTGAAAGCCAGACTTCTCAAGCATATTACAGAAAATTTGGTGCCTACAAGTAGGATTCACAAAAACGAACAGCTACAAGCTACCCAAGATGGGAATGACAAGTTATGGAAGCATTCTGATATAGGTATTGAGAACTCTTGATATCATATATTCTCAATAAAGAATCCTCTTCGGGTAATAAATATTCAGTTCCAGGTCAGCTCTCTCACAAATTTTCTGCTCTAAAAAACCTGCAGATAAAAGAGATTGGTGTTATTTTACTCAGCAGTCCAAAGTTGAAACCACTTGTCTAGGAGAGGGGAATTTGTTTTCAAACATTTGTTCCTCCTGATTTGGGGTTCTGATTTGATCGGAGGGTTGAAATCAAGCCTGTTTGAATTGCAAATAACTGTCCTAATCATTGAGGTGCTGATAGTCTGCTATGAGTTTGTCTTGAAGCCCTTTTACTGTGTATAAATTATTAAATACTCACTGTCATAGGAATTGAAGGAGAGGTCTCCCAGCACATCCCACGGGAGTATCCTAATCATCAAGATATTGGATATCCTGGTGTGAACTCCCCTCAGTATACAATTGAAGCTATTTCTCCTTGTATAAATAATTAAACTGAATTTTGGAGCAGAAACTTGTAACCTGACTCTTCCATTTCCCAGAAGAGAATACCAACCAACAAGCTGTTCAATCAGGTTTGCAGTTTCTCCTTCTCTCTCTCAGTCCTATTGAATGATCAATTATTTAATAAGGAGTGAAACCGTCTCAGCTGGAACAATTACTAATCATAATAAAATAGCCAATAGTGTGGATGTAAAGATATTGCTTGGGATCTTTAACATTTAAATTTTAATTGCCTCTATAAATTGGAAAAAATAGGAATTTCATGATCCTGAATAACACAATTTGGGTCAAATGACAGTTTCCACTGAAATCAAATCTCATACAGCTTTGGACAGCCAATATGTGGGAGGAGACAAACCAGTGGAAAAGACCTGGAATTCTCCCATAGGAATGCATGAACCCACAGAGACTCTGAAATTGAGGAATATAACTTCAGTGGGGCCATAAGGCAGCTTAAAGTAACACAAATCAGATTTAAGATTTAAGAGAAGGAAGTACAAAAATGGAGGCAGAGACTGATTTTAAAATATTGTTTTTTTAAGACCAAGTGCTGTATGTAACACCTCTAAACGTATGTATTGAATTTATACTTCGATAATCTCATACTCTCCATTAATTTATGTCTATTAGTTGTAGATGAGTATGTGCACCTCTTGGTAATAATGTATAAAATAGAAACTTGTAGTGTAAAACATACAAATTCTGTACATGAAATTAGAGGAAAAACAGAAGACATTATCAGGCCTACGTAAATAAAAGGAAGTATTCAAGTCTATAGTTTTAAGCTGTTGGTTTTATCCAGTGCATTGAGTTTGCTTGGCGAGGTTTCGGTAGCAGAAGGCCTACAGGGCTGGCTTCTGTGAGAATCTGCTAGAAGTTTCGCTTATGTCCTATACAGCCAACGACAGTCTTGATGCTGGCAAAGGCTAAGCCAATCAATGATGGTGATAGTGCCTCTGCGATATTTCAGGAAGGGAAAAAGCTGCACAACACCAGCCAGAGGAGAGGAGTGAGAATATGTGAAAGAAATAACCAAAGTCAGTGAAGAAGGAGGGGATGGGGGTGTTCCAGATGCTGGAGCAGAGATTTGCCTGCATTCTGTGGTGAAGACCATGGTG
>NW_010433553.1:3196-3457 GCF_000710305.1 Buceros rhinoceros silvestris | reverse complement strand
GAACCCCCCCAAACCCCCCAGCTCTGCCCCGCCGTGGGGCTGGGGGGCGCAGCACCCCCACATCACACCTATGCACTGAAGGTACATTCATGTGTCCCCGGGGCAGGGCCAGGACTGGGGTCACTGCAGAGCTGGAGTGCAGTGCAGCCCTCCCGAAACAGGGTGCTGCAAACTGCGCCCATGCCCACAGCAGCACTGTGGGACGCATCTCCCCATGGGCATCCTGCAAAGGGTGCCAGCGGTGGGCAGGGGGGGGATGGC
>NW_010433553.1:1718-3038 GCF_000710305.1 Buceros rhinoceros silvestris | reverse complement strand
GGCAGAGAGGCGCTGCCTGCCATAAACTGGGTTTCCCTTCCCGTTTCCACAGCAACCGGCGATGACTGATTCCCTTCGGGCATGGGGAGCTCAGCCCTGCCACGACACCCCAGCACCCACCCTGGGCAGCACCCAGCGGCGGGCTGGGGCTGGCTGGGTCCCCTCGTCCCAGAAACGTTGCGCTGCTGACCCCAAACAAGGCGGGGGCCGTGCGGTGCTGCGTGAGATGCTGCGTTAAACAGACGCTGCATGAGAGAAGCGCCGCATCCCACCAGAGAGTCAAGAAGCAGAAGGTCCCCAGCCTAAAGCGACGATGGCACACGGGGGATCTTTGTATTTATCCCAAATCAGTCGTCGGTGCCTGACTGGGGTGATGTCGGAGGGTACGTCCAGCAGCGCTGGCTCTGGCAAGGCTGTCAGAGGAGGATGCTCGGCCAGGGACCGGCGTCAGCAGGAGGAAGCAGCATCTGCTTTGATCCGGCGGCAAAATTTAACAGAAAAAATACGGATCCTGCTGCGACATTCCCCTTTGATGGAGCCATCAAACGCCTTCAGTCGGAGGTGGATTCATTTTAAAGCGTGGCTGGGGGGACAAGCCTTTGCTAAGCAGCCGGCGGGGAGGGGAGAGCCCCTTCCTCTCCCCCCTGGGCAGCAGGGATGGAGCAAAACACCATTTAGCACCTGATTTTAGGAAGATTTCGGGGGTTTACAGGCCTAGGGTGAAATCTGGAGGCTATAGGCAGTAGCGGACAATGCAGAACTTCCCCCTCCCAGACGTTGCTCACTCCCTCCTGCCCCAACAATCTGCAACTAGGGACCGAGACCCGCACCCGCCTCGCTGAGGACGAGGTTATTTTTAGAGGACAAAGAAAAATCGCTGGTAACTGGCAATTGCTTCCCCGTGGAAAAGGTGCAGAATGCTCGCTGGCACCACTCCAATGAGGGTGCCAAGGGAGGGGGGCACCGGGGATACACCAGCCGGCCCCACATCTCCATCCCCATCCCTATTCCAGGGCGTTTGGAGGAGCGATGGATGGCAAAGGCAGGCTGGTTCCAGGGGTGTGCCAGGCTCCTGCGGGTGGGGGTGGCCCCAGTGGTCCCAGTGTTAACGTGATATGTGGTGACACCCAGGCCCACAGGGTGGTGGGAGAAGCCACTCAGGAATTTTATTTTATTTATTCTCCTTGGGGGAGAACAGGAGCTTCATCTGCATGGAACTCCAGACCGGTTTGGGTGGAAGGGACCTTCAGAGCTCACCCAGCGCAACCCCCTGCAGGGAGCAGGGACATCTGCACCCAGAGCAGCGCGCTAAGAGCCCCA
>NW_010433553.1:0-1648 GCF_000710305.1 Buceros rhinoceros silvestris | reverse complement strand
CCCACCTCTCGTGGCAGCCTGGGCCAGGGGCTCACCACCCTCAGCATCAAACGTTTCTCCCTTCTCTCTGCTCTGAATCTCCCTCTTCCAGTTTAATCCACCACCCCTTGTCCTGTCCCAACAGCTCCTGCTGAACAGCCCCTGCCCAGCTTTCGGACACCCCTTGCAGCACTGACAGGCTGCACTCAGGTCTCCCCGCAGCCTCCTCTGCTCCAGGCTGAGCCCCCCCAGCTCTCTCCCCTCTCCTCCCAGCAGAGGGTTCCACCCTGGGGTCACTGCTGGGGCTCCTCTGGCCCCGCTCCAGCAGCTCCGTGTCTCTGCTGGGCTGAGGAGCCCCGAGCTGGACAAGAGCTTAGCTCTGGTGATGGCTCTTGTAAGTCCTTCCATGCTCCTCCCAATGCAAGAATGCTGGAACTGGATCCCATTTTCACAGAAATCACCAAAACCCAGGACTGAAAGGGTCCGCACACCCATTCCTCCCCTCCCCATACCCTGTTCTCCGGAGCTGGGCGCTGCTGGAGCAGAGAGCACCACCAATATGATGCCTTCATTACACTCATACATGTTCCATCACACCCTTGAGCCCGGGAGCGTTTGAAAGAGTCAGACCAATGCAAACAAGTGTCACTTTATTGTCACTTCCAGCCGTACCGCAAAAGGCACACAAATACCACTTCATTGGTACAAAACTCGTGTCGCTGCGGGGTTGGTATTTTTTCGTATCATTTCCCTCGTGTTTTTATTTTCGACACAGTCACTGGCTCTCCCATCGCCCCGACGGGAAGATCCTTTCACAGAAAGGACTATTTCGTTCGTGCAGACAGACAGCTCATTATCGCAGGGGGCGGCCACCGCGTCCCCCCGCGGCCACCTGCAGAATAAATGGCACCTCTGTGTCCCCCCCAGCTCCCCGGCACGGCCCCACCAGCTTGCCCAGCTCTGCTCCTGCTTGCCCCAGAGCTCCGCTGCAGCCCCGGCATCGCTCCAACCCCATCTGGGTCACTGGGTTTGGCTGCAGGGTACTGGGGAGGCAGGCGAGAAATGGGGAGGTCCTGGTCTAGCTGCACCCCCCCGGTGCTTTCTGAATGGTGTCAAGCGTTTCGTTACACGATTCACCCTTGTGCTCTCTCCAACTACGTCTTTTGGCAGAGTAGGGGGTGAGGGAGCTGTGGAGGGCACACAGTGCTCGCCGGCAGAGTGGTGCCAGCAGGAGCCCCCCAGCTGGGTGCTGCAGCCCCGCGGCGCCTGGCACAGGGGCAAAACAAAAAGAGGCTGGGGATGAATTTGGGGGATTTTCCACCCATACCAACCCACGTGGTTCCAGCAGGGCAGATCCACGTTGCTGCTGCACACACCAACCCCCCGTCACACCCGGGGATGGAGTCTGGGGTGTTGTGTTTGACCAGAACCAGATTTGGGGTGTTGTGTTTGCCCATAACCAGAGCAGGGCACACAGCCTCGAGCCCTGCCCCATCCCCGGCAGCATCCCTGTGTGGCTTTTGGGGAGATAAAGAGAGGCTTTAGGGCCACCACCTTGCCAATAATTGGCTACCTACAGGATTTTCCCATAACCCCCCACGTTGCCGGGTGGGGTCATGCCGCGCCAGTGCCACGAAGCCCCGGAAGAGCCCGAGGGTCTCCCCTCTCC
>NW_010433552.1:4160-4432 GCF_000710305.1 Buceros rhinoceros silvestris | reverse complement strand
GGGACACAGGGATCACCTGCAGGGAGGGACCAACGGGGGCTGATGTGGAGTTCAGACACAGGAAACGTATTTTTAATGAACTCGCGGTTTCTCCTTCAGGACAAACCAGTGTGTGCCAGTGGCCAGGTTTCGGAGGGCTGGTACCCACCTCCCGGCCAGGAGCTGGCAGCTCGGCGTGGGGCCAGGGGCACACACGCTCTGGGCACTAACGGCGCGAGTCACCCCTTAAAAGACGCAACAGGGCAGCCCTGGGCTGGTGATGTGTGTGGTGT
>NW_010433552.1:2583-3934 GCF_000710305.1 Buceros rhinoceros silvestris | reverse complement strand
TGGCAGGTCAGGTTGGCCCTTGGGGCTCTGAGCCCCCTGCTCTGGGGGCAGATGTCCCTGCTCCCTGCAGGGGGTTGGCTGGATGAGCTCTGAAGGTCCCTTCAACCCAAACCAGTCCGGGATTCTGCGATGCTATTTTCCCATCTGCGTTTACAATCCCGTGCCGGTGCTGTCCGTGAGTTTTTCCTCTGACCTACGACGTTGGAGATGTCAGCAGAGCTGGCAGTGGTGACCGTGGGTGGGATGTTGGACAGCGTTTACTTCACTACCCTCTTCTTGAGGAGCCCCACACTCTGTGGTCCCCTCCACGTAGCTATAGCACAGCTGCTGACAGGGGGGTCTCGCTGCTCTGGACCCCAAATCCCCTCTAACTCCGGCAGTGTGTGGGCAGGGTCCGCTCCATCCTGTCGCCCCTCCACACACCCCGCTGCTGGACAAACTGAGAGCTGCTTCCCTGCAGCACTTTGGCACTTTATAAAATGCCTTTTATTAAAAAGAGGAAAAAACCCCAAATCAGGGTAACTACACCCCAAAACCAACCAAACACCCACTGTGGCAGCTTTGAAGTGACCCGTCCGAAGGCGGGTCGGTTCGATGGGAAGGGACAGGAATGAATGCAGGCTGCTGTCCCTGCCACTCTTCCGAGGCGATCTGGATTAAACCCGGGCTCTCGGGGTTCATTTTGAGCTGCTTTTCTTCTAAAAATGTTTTTTTCCTTATTGACACAGGGGGTTGATTTACGCACTATCCATAATAATTCCCGGATTTCTGCAATTCCAAGGTTATCCCCATGAACGGCTCCGCTGGCAGAGGGACGGGGTCCTCCCCTGCCCTGCACCGATGGCGAGAGCAGGGTCTGGCCATTGCTGCTCGCCCTCCCCGCAGCCCATCGCTTCCCTTGTTTAAGGGTGGTTTATACACCATGCTCCGTGGTGCCATTGAAAACAAATAAAATAAAGAGACAGCGTGGAAAAGCGCAGCCCTGCTGTTTCCTTCCAATGTTTCCCCCTCTCTGGTTTCCGTGTCGCCTTTTCAGCCCCCCTGGGGATGGTTGCTGGGCACCTCCAGCACCAACCCAGCAGGAGCCCGGAACTGCCGCCCCCCTCCTGCTCTCCCCGCAGGCGGGGAGCGGGTCCCCCCGTGCACATATGGGGTCACGTCACGCCTGTGAGCATGGCCGTGCCGTGGGCTCTCTCCTGTCCCCACGGGCAGTTCTATAAAGCAGCTGAAGAAGAGACCAGATCTGGGGCCAGCTCTCCAAAACGGCTCTCCCCAGGCTGAGGGCCCCAGTCCTGGGGACCAGGAGGGATGTCTGCTGCCCTGCCAGCCCTGAGCCGCGGCACATCAAGCC
>NW_010433552.1:2083-2470 GCF_000710305.1 Buceros rhinoceros silvestris | reverse complement strand
GCGCCGCCACAGCAAGCCTCTGACCCCCGGTTTGAGTCGTCAGCACCGAAGGAAGCCTTTGAGGAGATCTGTCACCTGGGGCTTGCCTGCTCCAGATTAGTTCCCTCCATATGTAATTTTTTTTCCTCTCCTTCTTGGGATTTCGGCTGCTTCGTCCCTCCCCAGCACTTCAAAGCCCCTCTCCCTTTCCAGGCTCTTTACCACGTCCTCGTTACCCAGGCACGGGCTCCCGTGAGCCACCGTGTTGGCCGCTGGCCATGGCACGTCCACCGCGACGCCCAGGCCCCGGGGGAGGCCGCCGGGCGCTGTCGCAAACCGCTGCTGTCAGGGATCTTTCCACTCGACTGGCTGAGAAGAAAACTGCTCCGGTAGAAACGGTGTCCGAAC
>NW_010433552.1:1633-1912 GCF_000710305.1 Buceros rhinoceros silvestris | reverse complement strand
TGCCCTGCCGCCGGGGCTGGGCTGCTCCCTGTGCCAGCGCGGGGAGCTGGCAGCGCCAAAGCCGAAGACAGAGCTGGCTTCTCAGAGGGGTTTGAAGCCAAACAGCTCCGGAAGCACCAGCAGGTTGTCTAGGTCAGCGTCTGGTGGCCCTGCCACCCCATTCCGCTAAGGGCCATGCTGTTCTGCAGAGCAAGTATCGCACAGGCTCAGAGGAAGCTGCCTCTCTCCCATCACCCCCAGTAAACTGTAACTGTGCTTATCAGTCCCCCCGAGGTGCTG
>NW_010433552.1:1167-1511 GCF_000710305.1 Buceros rhinoceros silvestris | reverse complement strand
CTGGGCATATCAGTCCCCCCGAGGTGCTGGAGCCTTGTAGCAGCGACTGGGAGCGACTGGGAGAAAAGCAGAGAAGTTTAAGAGTGACGGGGAGAGGAATGACATACGTGATGGATTTACCCAGAAACTGAGAACATCTGCCTGGGTTTGCTGTGGAAAGAGAGAGATGAGGGGGCTGCGCGGAGGCGAGGGCTGGGCACCGCTGCCCGTGGTGACACAGGGGTGACGCAGCCCCATGGAGCTGTACTGGAATAAACCCACCTTGGGTGGTGGCCCTGGGCACCCCATGCACGGCCGTGTCCCACAGGTGGGATGTGCTGGGGGAGCACATATAGCCTTGGTGC
>NW_010433552.1:413-929 GCF_000710305.1 Buceros rhinoceros silvestris | reverse complement strand
GGCCACGCTGCCAGAGCGGAGGGAGCCAAGAACCACCGTCACGCAGAGCTGAGCGGGGACGGCGTGCGACGGCGTGTGCTGGGCTGGGCTCCTGGGGCTGAGGCATGTCAAGGAGACATCCTGGACGGGCTGGATGTCGGGTTTTGTTCCGGGGAGCTTTGCCATAATGCGTTTTGACGGGCCACGCTGCCAGAGCGGAGGGAGCCAAGAACCACCGTCACGCAGAGCTGAGCGGGGACGGCGTGCGACGGCGTGTGCTGGGCTGGGCTCCTGGGGCTGAGGCATGTCAAGGAGACATCCTGGACGGGCTGGATGTCGGGTTTTGTTCCGGGGAGCTTTGCCATAATGCGTTTTGACGGGTCTGAAATTGGTCCTACGGTGGCCAACAATGAGGGTGAGCAGAAAATCCCCGGCAGGCACCGGCGTGCCGGCAGTGACCTGCCGCTCAGCCGAGGCGATGCGGGGAGATAAGGGCTGCTGAGCTGTCACTCTGCCCGGCACGGCCCCGGCTGGGGA
>NW_010433552.1:0-220 GCF_000710305.1 Buceros rhinoceros silvestris | reverse complement strand
GCTCGCGGGGCGGCTGCTGGCGGCAGGGGTCTCTGCCCTTGGGATTCAGAGAATTACATCAATGCTGGGTCCCCGCTCTGGTTTTCTAGAGAAGGGGGCACAGGCCGTGGGGCGCCGAAGGCAGCGCTTTGCCCGGCACCGCGGATCCCCCGCTCCAGCATTCTGCGAAGAGACTGCTCACAGTCATCGGGGCTCCGCTCACCCGGGTGGTTCCACAGGG
>NW_010433551.1:548-946 GCF_000710305.1 Buceros rhinoceros silvestris | reverse complement strand
GGCGTGGCGGCAGTGCCAACGGTGCCCGCACTGTGCTGGCGGACTGTGGTGTGCCAGGGAAGGGCGCTGGTGCCATGCAGGGGATCAGGATGTCCCAGGGAAGGGGGCCCATGCCATGCCAGGGAACAGGGATGTGCCAAGGAAGGGTGTCTGTGCCATGCCAGGGGACCGGGATGTGCCAGGGAAAGGTGCCCATGCCGTGCAGGGGATCAGGATATGCCAGGGAAGGGTTCCTGCACCGTGCCAGGGACCAGGATGTGACAGGGAAGGTTGCCTGTGCCATGCCATGTCCCTGGGATGTGCCAAGGAAGGGTGCCCGTGCCATGCAGGAGACTGGGGTGTTCCAGGGAAAGGCGTCCGTGCCATGCCAGGGGACCGGGATGTGCCAAAAAAGGGTG
>NW_010433551.1:0-399 GCF_000710305.1 Buceros rhinoceros silvestris | reverse complement strand
AAGGTGTCCCCTGCCATGCCAGGGGACCGGACTGTGCAGGGAGATGTGCCCTGCTGGGTGCCTGTGCCGCGCCATGCCCGTGCTGTGCCATGAGTTCACACCACGGCGGGTGCCCAGGCAGCGCCGGGTACCTGGACTGTGCCAGGAAATGTGCCGTGCCGGGTGCCTCTGCCCCCATCAGCCACCCAAACCATGCCGGGAACTCACGCTCTGCCCCCTCCCCGTGCCACGCCAAGTACCCAGACCGCCCTGGCTGCCCCGCGCCGCGCCGGGCACCACCTCCCCTGGAGCAGCAGGTGGTACTTGAGGATCCTCTGGACAGGCTTGAGCAGGTAGGCACCGAGGGGCAGTGCGTGCCGCAGCCGCTCCTGGCACTCGCGGAGGAACCGCGCCTGTGCT
>NW_010433550.1:0-6051 GCF_000710305.1 Buceros rhinoceros silvestris | reverse complement strand
TATTATTAAGATTATTTTAATTGTAGGGCTCCTAATAACAAGAAAGGACTAATTTTCATTTCCTGTCCTACAAAACTCATAAAGCTCAGAGATTTCTTCCTTGTATTTTCAGAGAGTTCAATGACAGTGACTCCAGTAATCTATGCATTTGGAAGTTTAACTTGAGATTCTTAATAAGGGGCCTGATTTTTAGAAAGTATTTGGCTGCTTTTTTTCCTTGAAGTAGAAGCACAAAAAAAATTTTACAAAATCATTTTTTTCTCAAAGTGCATTCCAAAATGTTCTGTATTGATCTCTTTTGCTCTCCACCCTTAGTCTTTTCAAACACATCCTAGTCATACCACCAGACTTCCCCCTCGGCTTTTAAAAACATGTTTCTCAAACATTAAGAATCAGCTGACAAATCAGCAGCGATTAACAGCAAATGTAGGCAAAATATAGTAACTGTGGTAAAACCATCACGGGTATTCTAACTTCTGCTAATGTCTAATAAGAGCCTGATACACTTGCAGATCTATTGATTAAAAAACACTGATTGGGTTGTTTTGAGGAGAAAACTCCACTAATGCTTTGAAGTTCCCTGCAGTTCTGCTGTGAAGATCTGAACATCTGAACCTTCTTTGGAAGGAAAAGCAAAAGCAAAAAAAAAAAAAAATTCCAATGATATTTTGTATAGTTTAAAAATGAAAACAAAGATAAATAGAAAAGTGAAGAAAACTAAATAACTAAATAGTGGAAGGAAATCCCAATATTTTGTTGTTTTTCAGTGTTCTCATCCAGGCTTGCTGGACTTCTGGTCAGCTGCTTGGTTTAGAAGGCATGGAAGAGTGGAAGAGTTTGCCCACTGTGATTTGGAGGAGCATTCAATGTATTCTAGAATTATTTAGCATTACAATCCAAAGTGGAGCCAAGCTGTACTTAGAGTAGAGGAATACTTGGAACTGTCTCTAGCTCTCAACTTGTGCCTCGTGATAAATTAGACAAGTTTAATGCCACAGTAATGGACATCATTCTACATTTTCTCCCGAGCTTGTGTTACAAGACTTATGTTGTAAAATAATTTGATCTAGGCAGTTACAAGACACTGTTAGAAAGATCCTTGTTAGCACTCCAGTGTGGTTATAAGGAGTGGAGGAACAGTGGTTGTTAGTACCAAATTATTTTGCATGTTATCTCTGTAGATATAATGTGTGAACAGATGTAAGACTTGAACACAAATTTGTGTGTTTCAAGCCATCACAAAGTGCACCTCAAGTTCAGTCCCTTAAAGGAAAAGCAGAGTAGATCTACGCTTATACACCTATCTTAAGACAGAACAGGTCACCCTATGAAACTATGTTCACTGATTAATGAGAGAGAGTAAAGCTAACTTCATTAGACAATTTTGCATTCATCTTTGATACGGATATAATAAATCACTTCTTTATCTTCCATTACCTTCTTTATACCTGAAACTGGGTGCAGGTTCAGTCACCTTGCACTTATCTCAGTACCTGTCGAGGATCAGAATTGTCCATATGTGCTCTCCAAAAGAATATTTGTTGTTTGGCTTTTGAAGTTATTGCAGTGAACCAGCATAATCCATCTCCTACCAGTTATGAAATGAGTTTTCTGTTCCAAAGATGTTGCCAAGAGGGTGAAGCATCTCTTTGTTAACTAGGTTATTTGATTTAAGAACTGCTTCAACCAGAATTTCTGCATGAAATATGGTGATGTGGCATGGGATATATGCTTTTCTTGCAAAGTTTCCCTAGGGACCTGGGGTCAAATTGTAATGCTGATTCCCTGTATTCATACTGAATGAGCATTATAAAGAAGAACTTTGCCAATACTACATTTTATTGCAAGCTTTTCCTAGTGTTGTTTACAAGAGAGGGGGAAAAAATCACCACAGGAAAGCAAAGAATGATCACATAAGCCTTATCCAAAGGCATTCTCTGCATTGAGCATACCAAAGGGACAACTACCGCAGGGTGAACTCTCAACACTCTTTAGGGGATTACAGAAGGTGAAGGTCAAATAGGATGGGATTTTGTAACTTAGGGTGTAAGTGGAGGCTGGTTCATGTGCACTAAAAGTAGCAGTTGTAAGAGATCCTGAGAGAGAAATTAATTTTGATTTCATTGTTTCAGAACAGAGGAAAGGAGGTAATACAGAAACTAGTGTAAGAGATTGCAAGCTTACACAGATTCCCAAGGGTCAAACTTTATGCAAATTCAGGTGTTTCACAGTTCACTCTGCTGCTTCAGTCTCCAGCAGTTAACAAGATTTACGCCTGTGTGGTGGAATCAAATCATGGTTCTGTACCTTTCTGTTAATACTGTTCAACATAGTATCACCCAAGTTTACTGATAGTTCATAAAGAATTCAATCTGTTATTTATTGAGATGCCAACCTACAAACTTTGTGTAAATGGAAAAGCTACTAAGTTCTTTTTCTCTTAAAAGAAGGGAACACTTGAAGGAGATTTGCTCCTGTAATCAATATATTTCTATATTTGTACACCTAATCGGAGCACATTTGCTTTTCAGCTAAATTACTGTTCAATAATTGGCTCATAGAATCAAAATTATTAACTTTATTGAACAGATTTCTTTTGTTCTGTATGTTACTTAGACTGCAAAATTAAATACTTTCATTTTAATAACTAAAACCTGACACAAACTTATTCCTTTAGAAAACATTCTTCTATGTCAAGACTGATACTGTAGCCACTGCCATTCACCATTTCAGCTATGAGGATTCAATGGTTCTGTAGATGGTTTATCTAAACATTTTCTCTGCTAAGCCTGACATCTGTTACCCCACACCTATATAGAAAAGTTTGTTGCAGCTGCTTGCAGAACAAGCTGTTGGGAGAATCTGTTGACTGGGACACAAAAGTCAATCCTTTCTCTCACTAAAAAAGAATAGTTTCCTAAACAGACACGTCTTACAGAGTCAGTTGCACTAAGCTTTCAGAAAATAATTCTGAGCAGAGAAAAAGTTACAAAAAGCAAAGAAATTTAACTGTATGCTGTAGTAGTTGCTGTCAATGATATGGAAAAACTCAAGGCTAGCACCTTGGAGGTTAATAGAAGTGCTCCTCCCAGGCAAGAGCAGAGACAATGCAGGCTTTGCTGTGGGGCTTAGCTTTTGTCACAGTGCTGTTAAGCCAAAGCCAGAGCAAATGCACTGCTTCCTAAATCTAACCACCATGGAGGGACTGTCACCCCTGGGTGTGTACCTCTGCCCTACAAACATGTCAGGACCAGAAGGCCTCCACGTGGACAATCTTCCTCTTGCTTGGGCTTTGGGACCTTCACAGATTCTTAAAAACAAAACTGTCACAGATATTAAACACTGTCCTGCTCTTCCCCGTTAAAATATGACAGATGATAAACCTACATCACATTCACCCGAATTGTTACTAAAGGCTGGTTCCTTCTCTGTGCAGAGTTGGATTTACTCTAGGGAAGCTGGATATACAGAGATGTCACTGAGGTGGTGTGAAGCTCATAGCAGAGCAGAGTAGCTGCAGAATGGGACTGTATTTCACAGCAAAGCTTCAGCCTGAAGTTGATGGGGAGCTCACAAAGCTTCCTGCATCAACATCCCAGGTTCCAATGACCCTGAAAAGGAGCAGGGCTCTTCAGCAAGTGTCAGCACTGCTTACACTCACAAGTTGTTAACAGAGGAAGGTCGCACCTAAGACGAGATACAGGATTGGATTATCATTGATCTGTTGACTGCTGTCTTCCCCAAATTAAATGATACCCTCTCTACTCTCCTTAGAAAGTTGTCTTTGGACTCAGCTGTGACTGGAAGAGATTTGCCCCAGCAGGAGCCCTTTAGGAGGTGATTTGTTTGGGCTCTGAGCCAGCATTACTGAAGTGTTCGAAGGGGGGGAATAGGCAGATTGACTTGGCCCTTTTTGTTGCCAGCACCTGGCAGAAGGTCGCACAAGGATGAACAAGCTTTCTGTGATGAAATCCAAATGGTAATGTTATTTTCATGTTCCTCTCACAGCTGAATTCTTGCATTGATAATGCCATTTAACTTTATGTAGAATTAAAGTTTGAGTACAACTGCTTCAGCCATATCCAAGTTCTTAGTTCAAAAAGCAGATTTTTAATCATAAAAAGGTGGCTGAGGTTTGAAATTTCATTTTCTTTCTTTTTACTAATCACAAGGAAGACATAACATAATGAATATTTGAAGACTGGCTTCACGATTTTTTAAAAAAAAACCCGCAGGGTTTTCCTGTGTTTGTATATATATTGACTTACCTGAAGTATTTCATGGCTGACTTGAGTACTACAAAATAGATTGAATTCAAACTGGAGAGATGAGGGTTTTTTCCTTTTTTTTTCCAGAACAGAAGGTATCACCTTATGCCAAAAAACATTTTTCCAAAATGTATCAATTCCAGTGGACACTTTGATTGCATTATTTGAGGGACACTTGCCTTGGCCGAAGGGAGTTTATCAAATGTGGAAACCACCAAACAGCAAAATCTGTTCTTTTCCTAAAAAAATATTTAAAAATGGATTTTTTGGACATTTCATAGAAATGTTGATTTGACCCTCTGCAGATCATCTGGTGAGAACTTCCACTTGAAGTAGGATGGTAGCCAAGCATATCAGATCAGCTGTAGCTTGATCTCATTGTATGTGGAAAATCCCCAGTGATGGTGAGTCCAAAAGTGTTCTACATAACCTGTTCCACTGATGGACATACTGTCATGACAGATCCTTCTGCGTGAGCTGGTAGGAATGAGGTCTACAAGTACCCGCAAGTTTGGAAAGGAAAAGACTTACCAGTGAAGAGCAGGCAAAGGCAAGGGACATAATTTCTGAAAGGGAAGCATGAAGACATTTCTCAAGGACTGACAAGCTCAGCAAGTCCTGTTGAAACTAAAAGTGGACACCAACAGCCAGCCAAACCTGCCAAAGTTCAACAGTTCATACTGGAGTGAGGGTGTGCAACTTTGACCTCAGCCATGGGGTCAGTGACTGGAATGCAGAGATGACGACTGCAGGCCTATATACTTACCTGGTGAAACAAGGGGTCCCTTGGGGGACTTTCCAAACATCTATGCAGAAGGCAGCTGAACTCTCAGCTTACAAGCCTGCAGCTGGGGTTGGCTTTCCCACTGCTGCTTCAGCGGAGCCACTGGCGTGAATATGTGAGTCAGCTGCATGAGGAAATAACTGAATGTGGTGCCTGAATCATTATCTGCTGTTAATCACAACAGGCTAATGAATAAAAGGTGTTTCCAAGAGTACTGGTGGTAGTCTGTGTCTGTCTCCTATTAGGGAAAAGGGATTTTACAACTATTTTCCTTACAGCTTTCTTGAACTGGGGGGCCTAAAAATTGGCAAAGTACTCCAGGTGTAGCCTAACACTTCCCTTTGATAAAACTGAATTGTCATAATCTTCAGGTCCTTTTTTTTTTTTTTAGACTACTGGTTTTAAAGAATACTTCCTTTGCTTGAATTAGCAACCCTGAAGTTGAATTAAATACTTATCTGCTCTAATTTAAAATCCCAGTATTGCATCACTTTATAGAATACTGTGTGAAAACACCTATTCTTGCTTAGAGAAAGTGAAATTGAAAACGAAAGCATTTCCCAGTATAATTGCTCAGGTCCTAGCCATATGACCTTCAACTGTCTTGAGAACCTAAAGCATTTTCTAGGTTTCCCATATGTGTTACTGACCCTTTCAAAGATTGCTTTTCTTGCATTATTGATGGATGGCATTCAGGAGAGGCTGGGAATGTTTTCTCTGATGCAATCCTATCATCTGATGCTACAAACGCAGGGAGCAGATTTAATGAGGGATGAAGGAATGAAGCTACGATTTGCAAAATTGGATTCTAGATCTTTTCCTGAAGGGTGATGGCATCAAGGGTGAACATGAGAAGGACTAAGGAAATGATGGAAATGACCTAGATTTCATTCCTCACTTCACTTTCTGTGTTACTGCCTGCCTTGCTCCCTCTTCCCTGAGTTTTCCTGTTCCTAAAGGTAAATGGTTGTATTTTCACCTAGTCATTTCACCAACCTT
>NW_010433549.1:10647-10855 GCF_000710305.1 Buceros rhinoceros silvestris | reverse complement strand
GGGGGGCGAGTGGCTGCGGATTGACGGTGTTCGGTGCAGCGGAGCCTTCTCGTATCCGCAGCACTCTTGGCCCTCTAACCAAGCTTCTAGCCTTCACTTCTGGATTAAGAGTTTCCTGCTTGCAATGACCTTGGGCTGCTCTGGGCTGCGATGGGGAAGAAACAGAGCAGCTGGAGGCTGCTCCCGTTGGGTTCTTGGCTCTTGGCTT
>NW_010433549.1:9284-10481 GCF_000710305.1 Buceros rhinoceros silvestris | reverse complement strand
AAGGGGCAGCTCTTCCTCCAGAGCGGAGCAGAGCCCACAGGCGTCTTTCACCGGTCGTGACATCCCCCAGGCGAGGCAGAGGCCAGCTGCCAGCACAGACGTGAGCGTGTTATAATACACTGTTGGCAGGAAGATGGGAAGGAGCTAGCCAGTGAGTGAGCCCCTGCTGACCTGGGGTTGTTGGGCTGCTTGGAACAGACCTCACCTTTGGAAAAAAAGAAAAAAAGCTCTCTTGGATGATGATGATGATTATTTCACAAAAGGTTGTTATTCTGCAAGTACTGCTGAACATTTCAGCGTGTGAAGATGATTGCTGTCATCGACAGCGGCATGGCCCTGGTGCTGCTGGTCAGGCCCTGGGTGCAGCCAGGGCTGGGCGATCCTCTTGGCGACACTGTGGGTCGGGGTCCACTCGGACACCCAGGGGCGATGGAAGACATCACCTCCCTGGTGTGGCAGTGGTGTCCCCAAGGAATGAGCACCTCTGCTTCAGGTTAATGAGGGAGGTGATGCTCCCACACTGGAGGGATCACTCTGAACCCAGGCATCTCCTCAGTCCCAGGCTATGCCAGCGCTTCCCAGATGAGCTCCTTTTGGCATTCCAGGAGTGTCCACCCCAACCCTCGGAGGAGTCGGGAGATGCTGTGAGGGTCTTACTCTCCACCCCTCACCATGATGTGAGCTCTTTCCCAGCCTGGCTGGTGGAAAACCCTTGTGAAACAGGCTCTGGTATCTCATGGATGCACTATGAGCCTGCGATGGCATGGGGCAGCCTCCCTCCATCTCAGCAGCAGCCTTGGCTCATGTCCTGCCGGTCTGTTCTCCAGATCAGACAACCAGTTTTTCAGCCTCTTTGCACAGTGCTGGAGATCTTCTTCCATCCTCCTCCCATGGGCTCCTTCCAGCCGATCCCCACCGTCCCGGGGCTGGGGAAGCCCTGCCTGCTGCATCGCTCCTCCACCAGACCCCGCTTGTGCAGCTGGCTCTCCCCACGCTCCAGTCCTCGCCTTTGTTGTTGTTGAATTCCATCCTGGCTGCTTTGGGCCCTTCCTCCAGTTCTCCAAGAGCTTTTGGAATTTTAATCCTGCTCTCAAATGTCTCTGCAGATCCTCCCAGCTTGCTCACATATGGGGATCTAATCATCATACCATCTCCTGTGTCGCCTGGCTCGTTACCGAGCGGGCTGGAAGAGGCAGG
>NW_010433549.1:8788-9219 GCF_000710305.1 Buceros rhinoceros silvestris | reverse complement strand
GGCAGGCGCAGTGCAGAGCCCGGAGCGCGTTGCCGGCAGCGTGTGGTTCCCTGCGTGTCCCTGCAAAGCCGGGGGGAACTCAGGCCAGTTCTTGTTGGCTCGGCAAAGTGTTTTGGCCGGTTGAAGAGACCAGTAGGAGGGTTGTAAAATATTTAACGAGGAAATAGATTTTTGAACGCAGCACTGGAAAGCTGCCAGCAGATCTAGATCAGTCCCGTGCTGGGTCAGAGAGCTCTCGCGTAGGCTGGGCTGAGGGGGAAAGTGCCTTGAGCAGATCAGAGGGCAGGGAGGGTTGGGAACGGTTTTGGGGTGACCTGTGGGGTCCCATGTGCTGGTAGCTGAATAGGCAGTTGTTGAACTGGTCCAGAGGAGCACCAGTCTTGCGCAGGAGCCCAGTGATTAAGCATGGAGTTTCCGCAGTTAAAGATCTT
>NW_010433549.1:7915-8527 GCF_000710305.1 Buceros rhinoceros silvestris | reverse complement strand
CCCCCTCCCGCTGTGTCCAGCTGCCTCATCCACGCTGAATTCACCCCAGCTCAGCCCCATGTCTCCCGCTGCGATGCTCCCCTCCCGTCCGCGCCGGGAGTTGGGAACAGAGACTGCCGAGCCCCTGGGCTGCCAAAAGCAACCTCTGGACTGACTTATAGATCAAAATAGAGAGAGATGGTGTTTCAAGGGCTGCCTCCAGCCAAGCGAACTGTCTGCGGGTGTCCAGTGTGGATGTCACCGGGGTGGGGTGGGAAAGGGAGGAGGGGGCTGCTGGCTCTGCCGGGTATCGCCCCGTGGCACCGCCAGCACCCCGAAGCAGGAGCTCTCCCGTGCTGCTGGCCCTTGTCTCTGTGGCGCTGGTTTGGGTGAAAAGGAATCTCGTTTCAAGTTAATTAGACCTGTTCCCAATCACAACAAGCCCAAGTAATCTAATCTGCTGAGAAAGCCTCGGTGGAGACTTTGCCGCACTGGAAACATGTTTGTTTGAATCGACGCTGAAAGCTGACCCAGTGACAATTCCTTGGGTGCTTGTGGAGTAGCAAAGGCACTCGGAGCAGCATGAGGCGGCTGGGAACACCCCCACGGCTCCCGCAGCCCGGCCGGCGGCCC
>NW_010433549.1:4923-7828 GCF_000710305.1 Buceros rhinoceros silvestris | reverse complement strand
GCCCCCCCCCCCCGTCCCCCGCACCCTGCCCGCCGGCCACTGGCCGCCTCGACAGCTCGTGTTTAATGTCTCTTGTCTAAAAATGTCCTGTCCAGCGCAGTTTGAGCACTATTTGTAGTGGCCAATGTGAGGGTGATGTGACTTGCTGCTGACAGGCCACTTTATTTCCGTGAGCAGGGCATTGACACACGGGTTCGGTGTCCGCAGGGACGTTTCTGGGCTCAGCGTGATGTACGAATGCAGGGACAGCATCTGTTTGTCGGCAGTGAAATGTTTGTTCAAGGAAACTCTTCACCTTGAGAGGTGAAAGCGGGGCCCGGCTGAGGATGGAGCTGCTGACCTGGTCACAAAGCAAAAATCTGGGGGATTATTCCCAGGGAAAATGACATTTCTGGCTTTCTGCTGGGGGGACAGGGGCATGGAGGAGCCGCAGCTGCCTCTGCCCCTTCACCTTCCCCATCACCCACCGTGCGCCAGTCCCGCAGGGTGATGGCTCTGGGGGCAGGCAGCCACCATGGGAGGCAGGTCCCCACGCATGCCCGCCACATGCTGGAGCAGCTCCGGGGCTGGTTGGAGACCCCAGGTCACGTCAGCTAGAAACGCTGGTTGCTTCTCTTTGTGGCGGGACATTAACGAGCTGTTTGGTTCCTCCGTTAGCATCTGCCAGAGCTTTGTCCGGAGTGCCGGGCTGCTGGTGATCTGCTCTGACCCCTCTCTTTCAGCCGGGGCTGGGGGCTGTGCCTGGATGACCCCCCAGCCCAGGAGGTGCTGGACTACCCCCTGGTGCCCCCGGGTGTCCTCTACGACGTGGGCCACCAGTGCCGGCTGCAGTATGGTGCCTACTCCACCTTCTGCGATGACATGGATGTAAGCCAGACCCCTCCCCGACATAACCCCCTGGCTCCGAGGGGCTCTCTGGGGCTGGGGGCGCTTTGCACGGGGCGATCTCTCCCTGCGAGCTGGATTTGTGCTGATGGGTTGGCCAGTGAGGTAACCATGTCCTGCGCAACCGTGTCTTCTGCAGAGCGTCTGCCACACGCTGTGGTGCACGGTGGGGAACACGTGCCACTCCAAGCTGGATGCTGCCGTGGACGGCACAGCGTGCGGGGAGAGCAAGGTAACAGGGAGCACGGTAACCTCCGTGGCTGTGGGGACAGCGTGTCCTGCGCACAGAGGAATTTCGCAGGCTGCGGCATGCAGGGACGGGCCCGATTCTGCCCTTGCTCTGCCCAAACACCCACCTGAAAAGCTGAAGCTGCCTTAAAGTGCCTTAAGCTCGGTGGGTGCTGCAGCGGACATGGGTGGTGAAGGGGACAGGCTCTCTGCAGCCAGCTCTGGTCACTGGTGTGGGTGATGCCGGCTCCTGTGCCACGGCAGCCCTGGGACAGAGCCATCATGCATTGCTCTTCCAGAGCAGGGTTTTCCTGCCCCAGGCTGCATAAAGCTATGGAATTATAAAAATGTCTGTAGACATCTCTCCTCGTTAGTCCCCAAGGACTGTCCTTGGTGTCCTGTCCCATAGCCCTGGTCCCAGAGCATCAGGGATGACCCTGGGCTTTGCCACAGCTCCCTGCAAAACCTCCCGCATGCCTTTGTCCCTGGCTGGCTCTTCCCTCTGGGTTGAGACTGGGCCAGAAATCCCCTTGCTGAGGGGTCTCGGGTTTGGTGTGTTGCCTCTAACACCCAACACCTCGGAGTTCCCCTTTGCTTAGAGGTGCCCCAGGCTCTGGCAGAGCCCAGCTGACCCCCAGGCACCTCCATGCAAGCAGCACACGGACTCTCATGTGACAATACACGTGTCGGGCTTCAGTGCTCCCCGTGGCTGGGCTCTCTGATTCAGCATCACTTACTGCATCCCTAAACCGTGTTTGCTCTTCTTCTGTCCTGTCCCTTTGCAGTGGTGCTTCAACGGCGAGTGCGTGCCTGTGGGGTACCGTCCCGAGGCCATCGACGGCGGCTGGGGCTCCTGGAGCTCATGGGCTGGCTGCTCGCGCAGCTGCGGCGCGGGTGTGCAAAGCGCGGAGAGGCAGTGCAGCAGCCCCACGTAAGCAAGCGCTTGCTCCCTTTTGAGCCCAGTTCAGAGTCGTTTTGAAAAGTCCAGCCGCTGTTTATCACCCTGTTGTTTTCCGGGAGCGATTCCTGATCCGAGCCTGGCCAGGGCTGCCTCCCACCAGCCTGCGGCCCCGCAGCCAGCTCTGGCTCTTGGCTGGAAGCACCAGGTGCTGATGGAGGAGCAGCCTTGTCCATCCCCTGATTTCTGGGCTGGCCCATCCACCCCCTACATGTCTCTTCACTCACCAGATCACTGGTGTGTGAGATTCTGCCAGAGCCCCTGGCTCGCCCAGGTGTCCGGGAGAGGAAAGGGCTTTGTGAGCAAAGCCCCTGGCAGTCACTTTTCGAGAGCTCGAGGAGCTCTGGAGGCTGCGGGACCAGATGTTCTGTCCCCAGCCGTGCTTTCTGCCCGGGTTCTCCCTCAGTTGAGCTGTTCAGAGAAGTGCAGTGTCCTCTCGGTCCCGGGTCAAGAGCCGGGTTTGTGTTTGACCTGAGTTTGGTGGCAGAAGCACGACTGCAGTCCAGGGCGCGTTTCAGACACAGCTGCGGGCGGGCAGCCCAGCAGAGCCGGCAGCAGCAGCAGAATTCCCCCAGGCAGTTGTTTGCTTTGGCCACCGTAGGTAAATCTTCAGCTTTGGGGTGACCACATATGTGCCCTGGGCAATCCTCCCCCCCGCAGGCATTTCCTCGGGGCAGGGTATGTAAACACAACCCTAAAATAATAATTAACTTTGTTCTCTTCAGCAAAGCGTGCCCAGGGAAAAGCCGTTTTCGTGGGGCCATGGGCCATGGAGAGTGCTGTGACCAAAGGACAAGTGGCAGGAGACAGTGGCAGCATTTTGAGTCTGAGAAA
>NW_010433549.1:2361-4776 GCF_000710305.1 Buceros rhinoceros silvestris | reverse complement strand
AGCTTTGCCGTTCCTTGGGCAGCAGAGAAGCAGGGTCAGAAGCGCATCCCAGGAGGGCTGGGGAGCAGCTCCTCTGGAGCAGCTGCAGAACAGGCACCTGGCTGGTGGCAGCGCTGGCACCTCGTCACCTCTGGTACCCGGGATGGTGAAGGAGATGTTTGCCCCTGGGGAAAGGTGCCTGGCTGCAGCTGCAGGAGGTGGGAGCATGTCCTCGTCCAGTGATGCCTGACTTTAAAACTGCTTGGATAACATCTGCACTGGACTTGTAAAATCAGCCGTGTTTCCAACAGGAAGGAGTGACTGTCAAGAGGGACAGGACCTGAGATGTAGCTCATCTGGCTTTAGAGCCGTCACTCAGCACAAGCTGCCTTTGGTCCATGGTCTCACCCTGCATGGTCCTGTAGCACAGCCCAGCAGCAGCAGCGAGCTGGTCCGGGAGGGCTGGGAGGGGCAGGACGTGGGCCATGGCTTCCACGTGTTTCAGAGGGTTGCTCTGTGGAGCAGGGAACCTTCTAGCATGAGTGCTGGCTTCCTCACCAGCTTCCCTGCACCAACATTGCAGCGGAGCGGCGTGCGGGTTAGGACTGGGAGAGTTCCCTGTTGGCTCCAGGTGGGTTCAGGCTCGACCCAGCCTCGAGATCGAACCTTAGCAGCAGGTACAAACCCCCTCCCTCTTGGCTGTGAATGAAGGGGGAGTTTCCCCTTGAGCATGGTAGCTCGTTATTTGGTGGGACAGGGGTAACGGTTCTAAACTGAAAGAGGGGAGATTTAGAGCAGCCATAAGGAAGGATTTCTTCACTGTGAGGATGGTGAGACCCTGGCCCAGGCTGCCCCGAGAGGCTATGGACACCCCATCCCTGGCAGTGTTCAGGTCAGGTCTGAGGAGGCTCTGAGCACCCTGCTCTGGGTGCAGATGTCCCTGCCCACGTTGGACTGGGTGAGCTTTAAGGTGCCCTCTGACGCAGACGGTTCTGTGATTCTCTGATTTTCCGTTTTCCCTGCCGTGGACAGGCCGAAGTATGGCGGCAGGTACTGCCTGGGGGAGCGCAAGCGGTTCCGGATCTGCAACATCAGGCCGTGTCCCCGTGACAAGCCCTCCTTCCGCCAGGTCCAGTGCAGCCAGTTCAACCCCATGCTCTACAAAGGGAAGCTCTACAAGTGGACGCCGGTGCCCAACAACAGTGAGTTGAGGGCAAAGCCCGCTGCCGGCTTTCTGCCTGCAGCCCCGGTGACAGCCCTGGAGCAGGGTGTCGCTGTAACAACTTCGTTTGGCTCTCTGTGTCTCTGAGATTTGCCTTGCAGCATGTTCATGTCATATTTTAAGTTACAGCCGGGCTTGCAGGGTTGATTTGTGGTTTTGGCGATGGGTACATGCCCCCCCAGCTGCTCGGGTTTAGTCTCTGCCTGTTGGGTCCCCCAGTTAACCCCTGCGAGCTGCACTGCCGGCCGGAGGACGAATACTTTGCAGAGAAGCTGCGGGACGCCGTCATCGACGGGACGCCGTGCTACGAGATGAACGCCAGCCGCGACATGTGCATCAATGGCATCTGCAAGGTGGGTCCTGCCGTGGGTCCTGCCATGGGCCCTGCTGGGGAGGGAGCCCAAGGACCCCCATGCAGGTGGGCACCGAGACCTGTCCCTTAGGTGAACACTGTCCCCTCCCTCATGTGCACCGATGGGCTGGAAATAAAGGAAGAAACGTTTCACTTGACAGTAAGGTCAGGGATGGGAAGGGTGTGTGGACAGGGTGCCCAGCCCAGCCCTGCGCCCTGAGTGCAGCCCCCGGTCCCACCTGCAGTGATGGAGATGCCTCCCCCGGCTTGGCAGCCTCTCCCAGCGCTGGAATCGGTCCTTCTTTCTGGGACGGTAGTTTTCTGCCTTGGAAGCTCCCTGCTAGTGGGTGTGCAGTAGCGTTGCTCTGGCTGCCGCCGGGGAGGGAGGCACAGGAATCCGGTGGAGATGGTGTGGCCAGCACTGGGAATCAGCTGAAAGATTCTGGTGTGGCTGGGGACGCTTTGCCAAGCTGTGCCCTGGGTCCTCCTGCCTTCAGTCATAGCATGACAGTCCCTTTGTCCACACCTTCCCTTGCCCCTTGCCCCCCACTGCTCAGCTGGGGAGCGGGTGGGGTCTGAGCTGCCTTGGCACCATGGGCTGTAGGGCACGTTCGCACCTAAAGCCACTGCTGCAGAGCTGATGGCCACGTGTCACCAGGGACGCACGTGGGAGGGGACCCGGTTGGGGCTGCCATGGTGTTGGGTAAAGACACTCTCTGAAAGGTGTTTCGGAAAAACAGGCTTTAGAGGGCACAAAGAGCAGCAGGAAAGAGGGAAAATAACCAGTCAGCGAGTTTCCCTGCAGCCTGCGTATAAAAACCCTTCCAGGAAACTTCGCCCTCGTGCCGCTGGGGTGGCAGCA
>NW_010433549.1:1574-2270 GCF_000710305.1 Buceros rhinoceros silvestris | reverse complement strand
GCTGGGGTGGCAGCAGCAGCGGACAGGGGCCCGAGAGCAGCTGGAGGCTCTGGGAAGGTCCTGGAGGTTTCCTCCTGTGACAGGCTGTGAGGTACCTCAAGGCTGTGCATGGGCTGGAGGGAGAGCGCAGGGTCGTGGTTCCTCCTCGGCTCACAGAGCAGGGTGTGATCCGGCAGCGCGTGGCAGGTGACAGCACGATCACCCCGAGCTCACCGCAGACAAACTTCTCATCGCCGCTGAGCCTGCTGGTGGATGCGACACCAGAGTCAGCCTGGCTGCCAGGCACCTCCTCGGGCAGCGGAGGCTGAAGGCTCCTCGCTGGCAGCGGACCCAGCGGGACCCTTTGGGGTCTTGGCTGTGGCTTTTCTGGTGCAAAATCAGTGGGAGGCTCCTGCTCTGCGCAGGTTGAGCCGTTTGGCTCAAGGTGTGGAGAGTTTCAGCAGAGCATGAGAAGGGGTTTGGGGAAACCTTTAGAAACAGGACTAGCAGGGCCGAGGACCCAGCGGTTTTCCCAGCTCAGCTCGGCACAGAACGTGCGCTGACAGGCTCTGCTGCCCCGGGACTCCAGCAGGAGAAGGGGAAACCGAGGTGTGGGTCGTGATCCTCACTGTGTGTGAACAGGACAGCAGGACCATGAGGGTGTGTTAGAGAAACCCGTACTGCAGCGATGTGGCTGTGTCACGGCCTGTCCTGCAG
>NW_010433549.1:0-1451 GCF_000710305.1 Buceros rhinoceros silvestris | reverse complement strand
ATGCAGAAAGACCCCAGCTCGCCCCTCTCTTCGCCCTACATCCCTTATTTCCCACCGTTAGGACCAAGGCTGGTCCTCCTCCTCCTCGTTCCTCCTGTGTCACGAGGCTGGGGGCGTGTGGGGGTGCGGGCGGCTGATGGGGCTGCCTTGCAGAACGTGGGCTGCGACTACGAGATCGACTCCAACGCAGTGGAGGACCGGTGCGGCGTCTGCCATGGGGACGGCTCCACCTGCCACACTGTCCAGAAGACCTTCGAGGACAGCGAGGGGCTGGGTAAGAGCAGTCGTCTCTGTCCCCAGAACACCAGGTGCCTGTTCCACGCGGAGATGGGCTCACTGCTGCTCGTTTGCAGTGTGGTTTTAATCCCACATTGTTGATTTGGGTGGGGTAAGACCCGAGCAGCAGCATAGCAAGACGTGACGTTGGCGTTCCGCTTCTTCCTCCTCAGAAGAAAAATACCCCTGTGCTGCTCTTTGTGTCTAAGGGCCTCTGAACAAACCTGGGCACGCTGGAGCCAGTTTGGAGAGGTTTAGGGGGATTTTGTGGGTTCACAAGGACGTGTTGAGAGCATGGTGAGCACCTTGTCAGCACCCGTGCAGGCAAAACTTTGCTCTGCGGTGGGCTCCCCCAGCAGGGAACACAGCTGGGCTCGGGGTTTGTGCCCACTGGTGCCTTACAGAGCTGTAAGGATTGGCATGAGGCTGGCACCCACCCGAGGCGCTCTTAGCACCCACCTGAGGGATGCTGGCACCCACCTGAGGCACTCTTAAAACCCACCTGAGGACAGGGATTGTTGCTGCTGTGTCTTTGACTGCCTGGAGAGTGATCCTCCGTTCCATTCCCAGGGTACGTCGATATCGGAATCATCCCTGTGGGAGCCCGCGAGATCCGGATTGAAGAAGTCGCAGAAGCCGGGAATTTTCTGGCACTGCGAAGTGAGGACCCGGAGAAGTATTTCTTGAATGGTGGCTGGACCATCCAGTGGAACGGAGACTACAGGGTGGCGGGGACCACCTTCACCTACAAGAGGACGGGGAACTGGGAGAACCTCACCTCCCCGGGGCCCACCGTGGAGCCCGTGTGGATCCAGGTACGGCATGGGCTCTGCTGGCTGTTGGGGTGGATGCGGGGGGCAGAGCTGCCAGCTCTCCTGCCTTCCTGTGCGGGCTGAGCTGCTGTGGTCCGTCACAGCCCTTCCCTGCTGACCCAGGAATGGGGCCACGGTTGGGAGCCAGCGCTGGGAGCAGCCCAGCACGCACTGCTGGCCCCAGGAGCATGTTTCCAGCCCACACCCCTTCTGGCTCAGCCTTGTCACTTTGGCTCAGCCTTGTCCCTTTGCAGCATTCCTCAAAATATTGACACAGGAGCGAGAGTGTGAGGAGGAAGAGCCCCTTTCCTGAGGCCTTTCCCATATCTTATCAAGAGCAGGGGAAGAGGCTGTGGTGATTCT
>NW_010433548.1:7286-11056 GCF_000710305.1 Buceros rhinoceros silvestris | reverse complement strand
AAAAAAAAAAAAAAAAAAAAAAAAGACAGTGGAGAACCACAGTGGTTTTTTCCAGCTGAGATTTAACCAGTATGTTAAACGCGAGCTTGACATTTTTACTAAAATATTAATCAATTCTGTTTCGACTTGATTAAGCTAATTTTCTCCCCATATATATTTAATGCCAAAGCCACCCAAGGTGCGCTGGGCTCTGTTGCGTTGCTTTTGTCCCCGTGGGGTGAGAGGGATTTATGGACATTCAGCACAGACCAGGCTCCCAGTGGGGAAAAGCTCATCCCACCACCCCAAAGTGCTGCAGGGTTGAAACCACCCAAGACCCCTTCACCCCCTGCCACAGTAACTTCACGTTTGATTAAGCTAATTTTCTCCCCATATATATTTAATGCCAAAGCCACCCAAGGTGCGCTGGGCTCTGTTGCGTTGCTTTTGTCCCCGTGGGGTGAGAGGGATTTATGGACATTCAGCACAGACCAGGCTCCCAGTGGGGAAAAGCTCATCCCACCACCCCAAAGTGCTGCAGGGTTGAACCCCCCCAAGTCCCCTTCCCCCCCTGCCACAGTAGCTTCACGTTCACCATAACGCAATAATAATTCAGTGTATCCCTGCAGCGCCCGTGCCCCCCGCCAGTGTCCTCAGCTCCCCACCCCACACAATAAAAACAACATTATCCCCCTCGCTTTAGAAGTCAAATCAATAGACCAAATGGAGAGGACCCGACTCAAGAAAAGTCAAGAGAAATCGTTCATCTGGGGACCGAGTGCAGGCCACTAAGTGCTTGAGTGTCACCACGCTGGGTGACAGCCTTTGGGACTGGCCAAGCTTCGGAGGTGAGGGGGAAAGTTCCTCTAGCTTGTCAAGCATGTTATGGCAGCGTTTCAAAACAAAAGGCTCCTCCTTTCTGAGGGGAAATGTTGGGGGGTTTTTTCCCTAGAAACGCTCCCTCGCAGCCTTGAGAAGTGGCCCAGGAGCCTTCTCCAACCAGCCCAGAAAACACATTGATTTTCTTTTGTTTTGCTGAGAAGTTTGCAGGGATTTCCAGGGAGCCAGATACAAGGTTGGCTGCTGTCCAGCCCATGCCAGCACTGTGCAGAGACCCCCTAGAGCTGCTGGGCCAGAGACCACCAGGTACAACCCGACTCCTCCTCTGCTTCCCAGCACCAGCCTGCGCCAGGGCAGCCCAGACTTTACCTTTTGCTGCCTGCCAGCTCTTGCTTTCCCCAGGGCTCCAACACACAGGGACCCTGAGCATGTTGTGAGGTATTTCAGCACCGCAACAGCTCTGAGGAGCAGAAACAGCTTTTCCAGACTCACGCTTGCCAGAGCAGCCCCACCAATTTGCAGCACAGGAGCAGCTGAAGGCCCCTCCACCAACTCTCCAGAGAGATGCTGGTGTGCAGCAGAGCCAGGAACCCCAGCAGCCACCATCCCTCTCCCTCCCAGCAACTGCAGCTGAACAAAGCCCTATCTGCCTCCGCCCCGTCCCGCTGGAGCTGCCTTGCCAGGCAGCTCTGGTGCCAGTGCTTCGACCTTCCTCTCGTCACCCCTCAAATGGTGCCAGCTCCAAACTGTAGGTCTGGGCTTCATGTCAGAATCCGCAGGACCCCAAAGGAGTTTCAGAAGGGGCCAAACACCAGCACTCTGCTGGCTTTGCGCCCTTCCTACCCTGCCATGATGCATAAGAAAGGATAATTCGTCCCAAAGTGACAAGGGGCTAAAGCCCAGAGGATGTGCTGGCTCCCGCAGTACATGCCAGGTGGCTCTGAGAGGGCTGTGGGATCCCAGCACCGTCGTGGAGCTGGAACCAAGAGAGAAAACAAGAATATTGGGTCTTTACATTTATGGAGCTGCTCAGGTCTGGGCTTTTCCCAGGTTTTCATCAAGATGGAGCAGCTGGGAATTTCAATGATGTGTCCCCCCACCCAGAGATGGCCCCTTCCCTTTCCGCAGCTCCTTGTTTCAGATATAAATTATCCCCCTCTCACGGGGAGCTCAGCCAAGCTGCCCTGTCTGGGGAGGCAGCTCCGCCTGCCCCACGCTGAGCTGTGAGTGCTGCCAATCAATAAGTGCGTCCGGCCGCGGGCAGGCGAGCGATGGAGCATCTTCCTCCCCCCCCGCCCAGTCAGCAGGACCTGCCCAGCAAATCGCACAGCCCAGCCTGGATCCAACCCTTTCCTGCTTCTCATCACAGGTGTCCACTTGTTGCTTTTTTATTTGTTTCCCTTTGTTGTTGTTGTTGGGGGTTTTTAAGCTTTTTCCCATCTTGGCAGGAAAACCTCCTCCTACCAATGGCCCAGCCCCGCTTTGGTACCTCCAGTGCCGACACCATCCCATCCCGCTTGGCTGGGCGGGTGGTTATGGTATTAATTAAAGCAACTGTCACGCCAGGGAGATTTATTTTCTTTGCCGTATCTTTAGCAGTAACCACCACTGGGAGAGCGCAGAAGACCACGTCTGCTCGAATCAGCTCCTGAAGCAGCTTAGTTTGTTCCTTTATGTGAACCCATCGCTCTTCTCCAGTCTCAGGAAGGAGAAGAGTGCTGTGCTATGTCTGCACCACTTCCATCGCTGCACCCTCAGCGCTGTGATGCCACCTGTGCACTGGCCTGGGCACCTGCGTGTCTTAATTACCAGCCCCCCGCTAATGAGCACAGGCTTTTTATCCTATTCCATTACCTCTGTGGTGCCTAAATCACTTCCAGAAGAGTCCTCTGCCCGGCCCTCTGATCTGGCAGCATCGATTCCCTAATCGCATTTGTCTACATTCTAATCCCTACATTTGCTTTAATGGACATTTATATCTATGAATAATAGCACAGACCGTGACGTTTCTCAGCCACACTCAGAGAGCCCCCAGCAAGCACCACACCGGGTGTCAGGGACCAGCACAGCCCCACACGGGGCACCTGGAGGGATTTCTACATCTAAAGATATCCAGCTTGAGTTATTTTTTAGTATAATTTTTAACCAGATTACCCAAACCCAAGGTGCATCAGTTACACGCTACAGGCATGCGCGGACAAACTGCTGCTCGCCTGCTGCGTGGGGACGCAGAGGGACAGCCACCACTGACGACAGTGCAGAGCAGCGGGTGCGAGCGACTAACCCTGGCAGAGCCGCCGCGCCGGGCTGACGCCTCCTGCCAAGACATCGCTTATAAACAAGTGAAATAACTGCCCTGGGAAGCTGGGGAGGACTCAGTGTCCCTGCTCCTCTCCATGGGCTCCCCTCACCAGGACAGGGTCCGGGAGAGGCAGCCAGGGTTGCTCAGCTCCTTCCAGGAGCAACCATCAGGGAAGGGATCAAGCCCCCCAGTTGCAGCTGGGGAAACACCGCGGCTCAGAGGGAAGCAGAAGGCAACCAGCCCTGGCTTGGGTTCTGAAGGGAGGAGAGCTGGCAAAGGGAGACGGATGAGGAGGCTGCGACGAGCAGAGCTGAACACTCAGAGGGGACTCGTAGATCACGCGCCGGCTCAGCCCCACTGCAAGTGGCGAGCACAGTCCGCATCCCGCTTGCTCCATACGAACCCATCTGGGCTCCGGAGGCTTCCCGGGATGAAGACGTTTCCCCGTCTCCCGCCTCCTCAGCTAATTTTACTCTGTCTGTCTGGCGCTCGCAGCCCCTGGTTCTCGTTACACCCCCCGCCGCGCACCAGCGTCGGCACGCAGCATTTTTGCTAAGTTACAGGGTAGCAGAAATATCCTCATTTTGTTTTTTCCTTTGGTTGCTTTGTCGTGCTTCCAAAGTTGGGAAAAAATTACGAAGCAGCAAAA
>NW_010433548.1:7034-7250 GCF_000710305.1 Buceros rhinoceros silvestris | reverse complement strand
GGGGGGGGGCGGGAAGAAAACAACAACCCAATCAAACCAAACCAACACAGATTAGACAATCACATAAACAACCGCTGGTCTTCGGGTGTTGGTTGTGCTCCAGCGCAGAAGAAGAGGGAGGACAGGAGGAGGGTAGAAATTCAAAATCTAAAAAATAAGAGTTTGTGGATTAAAAAAAGAATCAAAATCTGCACACGTGGTGACGCCAGCCCGTCG
>NW_010433548.1:6111-6888 GCF_000710305.1 Buceros rhinoceros silvestris | reverse complement strand
CGCGGCAGAGACAACCCATCAGCTGCAGTTCCCCAGACCCAGCCAGGAGGTCGTTGCCCCATTTGGGGGCGGGGGTAGAAATCCACGTTTCCTTCTCCTTGCTATTCCTGGCAGATCCGCCCCAGCAGTCGCTTGGTTGGGACACGAGAGCGTGTCCCCACCTTGTGCCATCGCGCTGAGCCCTGGCAGCAGAAGGGAGGGAGACGAGGATGAGCTGAAGTTGGTTAAGGGCATCTGGGTGAGACGTAAACCATCAGCAAGAGGGAGAGCAGCGAGGTCAAGGAAAAGGAAAGGTGCTGGCATGGGAAGGAGAGGGTCTGGCCCCCAAAGGAGGGCAAATAAAACAGCTAAATGCATGCTTGGAGCTGCATGTGGTGGGGGGAGGGGGGGGGAGCTGGGGGTAGCAGCGAGGAGGACCAGGAGCTGCTACGGGTCCCTGTTACCGGGGGGACTCCGTAGAGCTGCTGGGCCACAACAGCCCAAATTTCTGAGCATAGCACATCCAAAACACCACAGCCCCAAGGGGCGAGTAGGAACCTGAAACTGAGCCGCAACAGAAGGAACTGGAGACAACACTCGAGCCCTCGAGGTTTTCGTCGCAGCCCTTCCCAAAAGGGAAAAACACATGGAAGGGAGAGTGTGGAGCACAAAACACCACATTCTCCCCCAAAACCCGAGAGGTGAAGCCATCACACCCCTGGCCACTGCGTGGATGGGCTCAAGGTGGGTGCTGGGAGGAAATCGTCCCAGTGGCGGGGGGGGGCGCGGGGGGGGCGG
>NW_010433548.1:4312-6031 GCF_000710305.1 Buceros rhinoceros silvestris | reverse complement strand
CAGTGGCGTGTGGGGAAGCTGCGGGGCCGAGTCTGGATCTGGCGCACAGTCCTGGTTAACACATGTCGCAAAACTGAAAGCCAAATGGAGAAGGAAACAGAAGGTGACAGTAAAGATACCGTGACTAACGGGATCTTCCAGGGGCGGTTAGAGGAACTGGCTGTGCCTTGAGGTGGTCGGGGATGTGCTTGAGAGCTACGTACGGCCCCGCAGAGACCATCGAAATGCCACCCAGGTGGTTACGAGAATGACAGATGAAGGCGGCCGAGCGGGAACAGATTTGCAGAAGTGACATCCAGCAGGGCTCAGCTCCAGTTTTCAGCCAGGCCTGGGGGTTTCTCTGATTTCTCTCCCAGCAAAGAGCTACACCCCAGCTCCCACACCACCAGAGGACCCTTCCCAAAGTCTGCCCTGGACCAGCACCCTCTGAGGACCCCAACCGAGGTTTTGAGGCAGGCAGAGGGTTGGTGCAGAGGCACATGGCATCAGCACCTCTAAGGTCTCCTGTTGCCAAAAAATCACCGTTTGGTCCTGCACTTAGATGCCTTTTTACCGCCCTTCTGCACACAAATGCTTTGACATTGGCACATTTTTTTGCTCTGGTGCATTTATCACCTCGCACAAAGGAGAAGGCAACTGCCCAAGCTGCCTCCCAGAACAGGTCGAAGGCGATAGCACCTCCCCAGCAAAGACCAGCATCGCGCAGCCCTCCCAGGTATCCCCAGGGGAAGGATGCTCCAGGCAGCTCTCACCGAGCATCTCCCGTGCAGAGGACTGAGACAGGCCACACCTCTGGGGGACTCCCAGCACTGGAGGGCAGCGGAGCCGAGGGTGCATCTCCCAGAGGGCTGAACATCCCCGTGCACGAGCATCGGCTCCTGGGTTTGCTCCTCCGCAAGAGCTGAGCAAAGCCAGCTTGCTCGCAGCCCCTCTCTGCTCCTTTCACCAAAGCTTCACCATATTAAGCAGCTGAACTGCATCATCCAAGGAGTGTCAAATTGGTTTTAAATGGTTCTAATTATAACCAGGAAGTTTTAAAGTGTGTGGGTGGAAAGGAATGCAGTAGATTAATTTAATAGCAGTTACCATGGCACAATAGTCCTTCAATTAAGAGTTCTTTCTGGCTGGATTTTTTTTTCCCTGTTAATAATAAATGTCACAAATGAGAATAGACATATTACTTCATCAGATGCTTTGGCGTATCTTGTCGCTGAAAGCCTTTTGTGCAGAAATAGTAGCTGAAAGGGTAATTTTATAGGGCTTAGCACTCACTTAACACTTTAGGGGCCAAAATCAGGCCTCGGGAGAAACCCAGGAAGCTGCACCTGTTTGTACCCCAGCAGAATCTGGCCACACAACCACAAAAAACCCAAACCTCGGGCAGTAGCGGGGCTTTGCTGTGGTGTGTCAGGCTGGGAGCTCAGCTTTGCACCCCCAAAATGCTCCCACTCGCCTCCTTTTGGTCTCTAGCCCTGCGGACTCAGATCCTGCGCCAGCTGCAGGGCGGCTTCGCGGGGCACAGAGGGAGCAGGACCCCGCTCTGGCTCCCTGTGGTCAGGGAAGCGGCCGGCTTCCTCTCCTCGGCTTTGAACAGCGTGGGGGTTCCTGAAATCCAGGTGTCAAGATGGGAAACGAGGCATTTCCCAGCGCTGCTCTGCAAAGAGAGAGGCCACGTGCGGGGCTGGGGGGCTCGGGGTGTCCCGGGGGAGCAGCCAGCAG
>NW_010433548.1:3905-4212 GCF_000710305.1 Buceros rhinoceros silvestris | reverse complement strand
GGGGGCGGGGGGCCTCGGGGTGTCCCGGGGGAGCAGCCAGCAGCCCAGCTCCTTCCCGGGGCTCGCCAGCAGTCTCGAGGTGCAGCAACACCCCCAACGCACCCCGTCACCGACCGCTGCAGCAGCAAAGTGCATCTCACACCCCTGGAATAGAGACATTACAGCCCCATCTCTCTTCCCTGAACTCCTCTCTGTAAAGCCAAGAGAACAGGCTGGGTTTGCAGCAGCCTGCCCGGAGCCGTGCAGCACCCCGGGGGGAGCTCTGTGTCCCCAGCTGCCCTCCCCTGCCTTCACCCCCCGCCTTGTC
>NW_010433548.1:625-3717 GCF_000710305.1 Buceros rhinoceros silvestris | reverse complement strand
CAGGTTTCTCTTGGCAGGTGGAAGTTTTCCCCGGATCTGGCCCCCCGTGCTGTGGAGGGGAACCCGCTGGCCCTGGCCCTGCCTGAAATAGCCTTTACTGTTCTTTTTATCTTCTTTGAAAGGTTTCTTCTGGTGGGTAATGAGGAGGGAGACCGCTGGGATGGGGGAAACCACGGCGCAACCCAACCCAGGCAGTAAATGATGAGGGAGGATGCAGCAGTCGTGGCCAGGAGACAAAAATACTGGGAAGAGCGATAAGAAGCATCTTTAAACAGAAAACCCGGGGCTGGCAGGAGGGGCAGAGGACTGGGGTGGGCAGGAGACACCCTGATACCCCCCGGGCTCGCCGGGTCGCTGGGCAGAGGATGGGGATGGGAGAGGCACAGCCCCTCCGCCAGCACAGGTGGTCCATGGACCTCCAGAACCTCTGGGTTTGCACCCGGGGGCGGTGTACTGGTAGCTCTGGGGGAAACTGGCCCCTGTCCCCCATGATGAACCACCCCACAGCTTGGGGGTGAGGTGCCTGCTGCTTACCAGCACCGGCTGCCCATCAATATTTAATGATGGTTGAAGCGTGCTTCCCACGCAGGGGGCTCACCGTGGGGTTACAGGGAGCGATGGGCAGACTGGGAGAGACTGGGCAAAAAAAGGAAGGGTGGGGGGATGGTAAGGCAGGGGCAAGAGGCATCCAAAATGTTCCATGGGACCCACGTGGCACAGGACATGTCCCCTGGAGTCACAACAGCATTGTCCTCACCCAGCACTTCCCCGGCTCTCCTGCCCTCACCCCAGGATCAGAGTTTGCTCGTGGTACCCGACAAGCTCGCGGGAGTTTCCCTGGACACCACCAAGTGCTGGAAAACAGCAAAGACTGACTAATATTACCCAAAATCCGGCTTCACCTTTGTGATTTGTGTTCACGTTTGGCCGATGCAATATCGAGCAGATGCCTGGAGGGACTTTGGTGCTTAAAAACAACACACGGGAGATAAACAGGGAGATTTATTATTTTACTTTTGTGGTTTTGAGATAGTTTATGACACCGGACTAATAACTCACAAACCAAAATCTTCATTGATTGGGGGAAATGTGACGTTATCCTCCCTCTGCGCCTGGAGAGGCTGATCCCTGGCAGCCACCCCCTGCCCTGCTGCCTGCTGCAGCTGGGTCCATCTTGGCCCGTCCCTGGGGTGCACCCGGCAGGATGGCCATGTCCCAGCCCTGTGTTCCACAGCGGAGAGGAAATCAAATCCCCGGTGTTCAGGGCAGCCTCTCGGGACCCCCGTGGCGCTCTGGACTCAGCATTTCTCATGCTGGGACCGACAGCAGGAGTGTCCCCCTAACGCTGCCCAGTTCGCAGCGTCCCTCCCTCCTTCCTCCTCCCTCCTCCTGGTCACAACAGCAGGACCACAGGTCCCATCCTTCCCTCTTATTGACAGCTAATTAATTGCCACTTGTCACATTCCCCCGGAGAGGTGTCTGCCCCCAGCCACTGATACCTGCTGCTGCTGGTTTTTGGGAACCTTGAAGGCACCCCCATCCCGCAGAGACCGGTGGAGAACCATCCCAGCACCTCCCAAAAGGGCTGTGCACGCCGGGGCGGCCATGCTGGCGAGTAATGCTCGAGGGTGGCACGTTGGCCAGAGCCCGGCAAGGGGAGAAAGGCAGAGACGAGCACCCCGGGCTGCCCTCCCGCTGCCTCTCCCCAGCGTTTCTGTGACACATACTGTAAATCTGCTTCATTTGGAATTCACGGTTAACGACTGAGGTGCTCTCATCCAGGAAACTCCACGAGGTTCCGGCTTTTAAGGGAAAAGATGTAACCGGGCAGGAGTTGAAGAGTGCTGCGGAGAGCTGCCCCGCTCTCCAGGCACTTAAGAACTCTCCAAAAGAAACACCAACTGCCCTGGGAAAGGCTGGGATTTATCAGCCCTTAGGGCAACAAATCCCAAACCATCCCACCCCACGTCCTCCAGCTCGACACCCCAGGTCAGGCTCTGATCCCAGGTTGGTGGGTTGTCACACAGGCAGGGAAGGCTCAGGCAAAGCTTGCCCACAACCTCTCGTTTGGCCAACTCTGGGGACCCCCAGCAGGACCCTCCCCTCGGTCCCGGGGGAAACCGGGGTGGATGCTCCATCCCTACCCTCTGGCTGCTGGCGGTAAAGGCACACCGTTGCCATCATGTGAACTCTGTGATCAGGAGCCTAATTCAATACACTCCGGCTCCGGGGTGGAGGGCTGAGCATTTAGCTGAAACCCTAAGCCAGCCCTGCAGTCATTTGGCTGGGGAGGAATTGATTTTGACCATCAGCACTTTCTCATTTTCAATAGAGTACAAACGTAACCAGGTTAATTTCTGTTAAGCACATTACCCAGGTACTTTTTGCTCTCCAGCCCAATGATTATGTGTCTGATCTGAAAGATTGTAATTGCAACCCAACAGGACACAAACCGTGGTCAGTGATGGAAAGGAACCAGGCTGAAAGAAAACCAGCTTCTCTTCTGCCTAAAACCCAAACAAGCCCCACGTTTCCCCTCCCCAAATTTCTTCACGGTTAACAACTACAACCAATAAATATTAGATCTGTTCCAATTAGTAAATACGCTCTGATTAACCTTCCAATACACCACTGCATCGCCTGTCTCGCTGGAATAATGCGGTTATTCCAAGTTGGATTTGGTCCTATCCCAGTTTTATGGCTGGTTTGCTTCTTCTTTACCCAAACCAGTGCTTCTGCTCGTTCTTCCCACCAGTGTGGTTGACCCCAGCACCCCACCAGTGCCAGCCCGGGGCTCCCACCCACATGGGCATCCCAGCACTGTCTCTTTTCCTGCTCCAGTTTCCATTCTGTGGTTAAAAGAGGTTTGGCCACAGGTCTGAGATCCCCAGATGTCGGCACGCCGCTGGGATGGCACCGCAGTGAGCCAGCCCAGCGGGAACACAGTGAACTGACTCTGCGGGGGCCACCCATCCACACCCCTCTGGTTCCCCCCAAACCAGGGGTGGGGAAGGGTCCCCACACCACTGCCCAGCTGAGGATGTCCATCCCCCCACCGCCACCATCCATCTCACGGGCTGGGACCGGGATCA
>NW_010433548.1:0-453 GCF_000710305.1 Buceros rhinoceros silvestris | reverse complement strand
CTCGCCTTGTCCCCAGCCCTGCCTGTACGTTATTTCTCCCGATCATCAAAACTTTCTTCCGCTTCCAAAGCACCTTTCATCACGAAACAGGATGGAGCGCGGCAGCTGTTGAACAGCACGGA
Organism: Buceros rhinoceros silvestris; assembly: GCF_000710305.1. NCBI lineage: Eukaryota > Metazoa > Chordata > Aves > Bucerotiformes > Bucerotidae > Buceros > Buceros rhinoceros. The sequence goes on along the minus strand of NW_010433548.1, from coordinate 331 downwards.
GCTGCGCTGCACGGGCCGGGCCGGGCAGAAGCGGCTCCTGCAGCTGCTGGGATGGTGCAGGAGAGCTGTACTCACGCCACCGCATGCCGGGGCCTTATCGCATCCCCCGGCACACTCACGGCTCCCTCCTGACACGCAAGAAGCCCATGTGGCAGGTTGCACATGACGGCACCGATGTGACACGTAGCGGCTGGGGAGGGAGCAGGGCTGTGCTGGGGCGCGGCGGAGCATCGCACCTTCCTGCCCTCGCCAGCAGCACCCGCACCCGGCACAGGCACCCGCGGGGCTGCAGGGCTGACCCCGGCAGAGCAGATGCAAGCTGGGGCATTGC
>NW_010433547.1:2884-9977 GCF_000710305.1 Buceros rhinoceros silvestris | reverse complement strand
CCGCCCTTGCGGAACGCGCTGCTGATGTTCCCTCCTGTGTTGCCCTTGTCTCCTTTCCCCCGCTCCGATGTGTTTATTCCGGCAGCGGGACCTGGGGCGGCTGGCAGCGCCTTGGTGGCGGGGGCTCTAGGTGCAGAGCTCTCCCCTCAGCTGAGTTCTCCTGGCGGCAACAGGCGTCACGTCGGTGAGAAAACATGAGCCGAGATTTCAAACCCGGAGACTTGATCTTTGCCAAGATGAAAGGTTATCCCCATTGGCCAGCCAGGGTAAGGCACCCCCTCCTCCTCTGCGGGCCGCAACGCCCTCCGGCTCTGAACCCGTCCTCCGCGCTCCCCTGCACCCTCCTCTCCCGGCCTCCCATCCTGCCGCTGCGGCTTTGTGCTGCTAAAAGTCCTTCCAGGCACCTGCAGGGAGCAGCGCGGCTCGTCCGCGTTGCGCTTCACCCCCCTCTCGTCTGACGGAGGGAGCAGTAGTGCTCCCTGGGTTGGAAGCGACTTCTGAATTACTTTGCAGAGCCTGTCCTCAGCTTTGCTGTTGATTTGTGCTTATCTCCAAGTTGCTTCTCCTATAACAAGTAGCCCTCTCAGGTAGTCATTAGTTGTCCCAATTTGCATAGCAGCTTTTAGAAATGAAGACTGCTGTATGGTAGCATGACACTGGAGCTGGACAAGCACCTGACTGTTCTGAAATACTGTTTCCAAATAACTGTTCTTTTTTTGACAAAAGAAAATCATGAAGTTATGGCAGGATTACACCTTACTGTTGAAGTCAGCCGGGCCTATAGTGCATGCTGTAGAATAAGCTATGAGTATGTGGGAAGTTGTAGAGTCCTTTTTTGCAGTCTCCCTGCTCCCTTGGAAGAGGCACAGCAAGTTTGGTGACTGCTGTAGGTCATTTGATGTTTGTGAGAATGTAGGAAAAAAAACCTAATTATGAGATACCCAGCTAAGATGCTGGCTTAATTGTTTTTTAAAAAGTTTGCTGACCTTTCCTTTTCATAGCACTTCAGATTTGGGCTTGGTCAAGTTATCAACTTAGCATAAGGGTAGGAAGCCTGGCTGTTGCTTATGCTGAAGGAGGGGCAATATTTGGATGAACTTGAGTTGTGGTTTTTGCCTGTAGTACATCATGTCTCTCCTTTTAAAGAAAGCAGTCGCATAAGAAGTGTTGTCATTTCCTATGGTTGTTGACGCTGTCTTTGATTCTGCTGTATTTTTTAACGTGCAGTTAAAAAGAGATATTGAGACCTACTCTGTGGCATTTTTTTTTTTCTTTTTTAATGCTGCACACTTTTCCTCCCTGGACTGTTCTTAATTGATACTTGAATTATAGTCTGTCTTTTCCTTAGGTGGATGAAGTTCCTGATGGAGCAGTAAAGCCTCCTACGAATAAAATGCCTATCTTCTTCTTTGGAACCCATGAGACGTAAGTCATTTTTATTTAAAGGCCATTCTTTTTCACTGCAGGATGCGGTGACGAGAAGTTGATGCCTTGCCTGAGTGCAGTATATGTTAATCTGTAGTATTCAGTATCAGACCAAACTCTTCCTAAATTGATCTTTTTTGAGAAGACATGCTTTTCAAAGGGAATGGTAGACTGTAACCATACCACGTGCATTGTGGCAGAAGAAAAAGGAAACCTACTGTAGCAGCAGGACTGATAGATTTTTCTTTCTTCAGTAATGGACTCTTCCTCTATATGCTAAACATTTTCAACAATATATTCTCAAAGTGAAATGAAGCTGCGAATGAAGTAGGCAAAATTTGAGAAATAGACAAATTATAATGAACTGGGGTTTGTTTGTTTTTTTTTTTTTCCTGGAGAGGTTTGCATTTACCATTGCTTGTTTCTTATAAGATCAGGAGAGGAAAATGAGGAAGTGCGGTTAGCTTTATACCTGTCAATCTGCCAATACTGATCTCTGGGTACCTTCGGTAATGCTAGCACTTTGCAGTCATACAACATTTGTTTTGAGGGCTTGTATTTCTTCCACTGCTAAATTTGATTGAAAATATGCTGAAAATTACACAGTTCTGCCTTTTTGAAACTTATGTTATTTTGTACCATGACTGGTTGTCCTAGTGTTGATTTCTAAGACTTCAAATTCATAACTACATTCCTTGTCTGGTTGGTTGGTTTGTTTTTAAAAAAAAAAAAAAGGACCAAAACCTATAATGGTGTGGTTTTAATTCTGCTGGTTTTATTAATAAAATGGCAGATGGTATGTACACAAGTCAGAGGTAGAAGTGGTGTGTGCAGGTAGTGTTTCTTGTGTTTTGTGGAAAGTCCTTGGGGTTTTTTTCTTCATCTTAGTAAATATCTGTTGAAATCACTTTAATCAGTTAGTTCATGCCTCTTTTGTAGTAAGCCACGCCAAGCCCTGCCCTGTTGAATTAAAGAGTAAGCATCCTCTACTCTCTCTGACATCACTTGTTACTTGCTTTTTGTTTTTTTTTTTTTTAAGAAGCGATGTCCCTGTGAAAAAGTCTTCTATATGCTTGGCTTATACATCCATGCCTTTCTTTAACTGTTCTCATCTTTCAAGGGATCTTTCAGTGACTCGTTTTTTTTTAATTTGGTTTTTCTGTGTGTGTGTGTAGTTCTGTGGTTCGAGGGGTTCCTGGCATCAGATTCAAGGTTGCAAGGTTTTAATCTTGTCTATTTTTTTAAATGGTAGTTTTAAAAAATGTGGCAAGTTACCTTTTGTCTTAATTTTTGTTTTCTTCAGCTGAGTTTTTTTTTTGGCAGCTGAAAGCACAATATTGCTTTCATACTGCCCTTGGTAATGTGTGTGTCATTCTGGATTGTTCTGGGTTTTGTGCAGTTGTAAATAAGTTCAGAGATGCAGACTGAATATAAGGGAGACAGAAATAACACCTTATATAAAGCTTTAAAAATAACTTTGCAAATTTTGAGAAGCATCATGGGCAATTTTAAATTTAGCTTAGGCTCTTAAGACAAGCCTGGGTTTGGAAGTTTTCTGTTTTTTTGTACTTTATGTGGGTAAATTTGAAACATGTGTTCCTTACTCTTTGATATTATGTTAGAAAATGAAGTTTTACTGTGATCTGGTTTTTGTTAGGCTGTAGGTTCAGGGTTACTATATTTCAGAGATCCTTATATAGCACAAGAGAAACTTTCTGTCTCTTGTTTCCTACACACTGTGAAGTATAGGATGTTCCAAGACCCAGCTGTCTCATGGCATTTGTTCTTTAAGCAGGTCACTTACCTTACGCTCCTTGGACTGGTACAGGTGAAACTCCATGCTACTTGATTTTACTTATTGCTGCTTACAGCAGTTTTGTAATTTTATTGAGGTTTGTAGCTGTGAATAATGACTTAGCAATCTATCAGAAATTAGGTACTTTTTAATGGTAATTAAAATAAATTCGGTAAACTTGTGTAACACGGTGAGAAGCACAGCAGAGAACACCTATGCGAAGTTAGGTGTTAATATGTACCTTCAGCATATGTAACCTGCAGTTAGTAGTCTGTACATACACAGACTGTCATAGAGTAAGTAGTGGCAACTCAGAAAATCCAATTAACGAGTTTAATCATGCTGAAAAGCCCTTCTGTATAAATAATGACTTAGGAAAAGTAAAGCTATGAGGAAAACCAAGACTGGCTTGGGAATAATTCTTACTTGACTGTTAGGAGTAATATTAATTCACTTTTGCAGGTGACTATAAAGTATGAAGTTATACTTTGATTGCTATTGTTGATTTTCTCTAAGTTTGGTGAAAACACAGCTAAATGTCTTGCTACTTCTGTGCAGTGAGCAGACAAATGCTTCTTAAGGTATGCTTTGGAAATTTAGTTGAGGTTTTGTTTATTTCCATACTGTCTTAATATAGCAACAGCACCCTTTCCTAAAAGAGAGTAATAAAATACGCTCATTTTATTTGATAATAGGTAAGAGCTTCATTTGGATCTGTTGTGCCAGTAAATCACATCAGTGCAAATTTTGTTTGGTCACAGGCAAACAGAAGGTCATAGTGAACTCTAGTTTCTGGACCCTGTGTATTAGGGTAATCTCTCATCATTCAATTTGCTTGTTCCTTTTTCTTCTTGGTACACAGGGGTTTAACTACAGCAAAGCAGTAAGCTACATGACCTTTTCACAGTAGCTGGTTTCTGGTGTTTTTCAAAGCCTGTGGGTAAAGGCTTACAGACCTTGGAAAAATGCTTCCTTTTGGGGGGCAGGGAAGAAGGGAAGCAATGTTTCCTATTTTTATCTCTCCCAGTTTCTGTTTGTCTGCCTCCCTGTCCTTTTGGTCTGTTAAGTAGGCTTTACAGGTGCATGTTTCCCACACTGGCAGAATCCTCTCAAACCACCTCTTGCAAAGAGGTGCACGATTTGCAGTCTGCTAGGTCAGTAGCAGTTACTTACTAGTGGGTTACTTAATATCTTGTACACGTAGGTGAGTGTTTTACTGCTGGAGTAGGAAATGTGTAAGCTTTCTGGGTGATGTTGAGTTTTGGGGTTTTGTTTGTTTAGTAGGGTATAAGTCTCAAGGACTCTAAAGATGATAAAACAAGGGAGTGGCGCTTAGAAATATCTGTAAGTTTTCTATGGTTCAGTACTTTAGAAAGCAAGTATCTGCAACTTTTCACATAGTTGGATCTAACGTACATACAATCAGGCAAAGCTTTGTCTAGGCACAGAGTGAAAAAAAAGACTGTACCGCTGAAGTGTTGTCTTTCTTTTAGCAGCATATGGATTGGTTACAGTGAAATCCTAACGAGAGAGTAGGAATTAAACAGCCTTTGATGTACTTCAGCATAAATCAGAATATTAGTTCTCAGTAACCTTGTTACCTTGCTTTTCTAAGACTGACTTAGAGTACCTAGCAGTGGGGATGCTGTGACTTTGGCATATGAGAAAAGGTACTAAGCTAAAGCTTTAGTTACGCAGTTTACAGACGGAGCAATGCTATGGTGGAGTGTTCTTTGTCTGACAAAGATACACGGACAGTGTAGAGACCTCTGCTGCAACAGTAGCTTAAACAAAAATAAAATAATTGTAATGTTTCCTTTATCAAGAAAAGGATTGGGGGAGAAACTTAAAATAAGGAACAGTTTAAAGTTTTTGTTGCTTAAGTTTGGTAAATCAAGTTATGAGGCCCTATTATCACGCAATGAAAAACTACTGAATTACATAGCATTCTTACAAAGATGTGGGCAAACAGTGTATTCAAGTGTTGCTCTTTTGTCTGCAGTACACTAAAAATTATTCTTAAATTTTGTATTTTAACTGGATTATTTTTAATTTAATAACTTTGAAAGACTTCGTTAGCTTAGAGCCATTTCCTCTCCTTTAAACTGTTCTTTTGCTTTAACATTGTCCGGATTCAAGGATTCTTTACTGTTAACATTTAAGGCTCATTTTTTTTCTAAGAAAGAGCGTGCTCTTTCTGTTTGTTTGCAAGCTACACAGTTTTCAGTTACCTGGTTCATAGTAGTTGACTGTCCTGTCATCTACAGTCTTAAGATGCAGTATGAGCTGTTTCTTGCCCAGATGCTCAACACCCTGGGAAGGAGAGGATCCATATGTGTGGTGGTATTAGTGGAAAACTTTGGGCTACTGAAAGCAAAAGTTGAGGAAAATAAAGATGCTTATGTATAAGGTTGCAGTAGTAGTGAATTCTGTATCTTAATAACACTTGGAGCTTACTTCTTTGAAAAGACTAACCATTTAAAACATGAAATTTTGTTCTCTTCTTAAGGGCATTTTTGGGACCAAAGGACATATTCCCTTACTCTGAAAATAAAGATAAATATGGCAAACCAAATAAAAGAAAGGGTTTTAATGAAGGGTTGTGGGAAATCGACAACAACCCCAAAGTGAAGTTCTCTCATCAGCAGGTAAGTTATGCAGAGTCTGCAAATCTTTGTTGCTATACTGTTGGGGAAAAAAGGGCAATCAGCGTCTCACTGCTGTAGGGTAATGAATTACTGCTATTGTTCAAGTGTGGGTTAGACCATTGGGGTTTTTTTTGTTTGTTTTAATTTTTTATTGTATTTTTATTTGATGGGGGTTAACTGGGGTATCTGTTTATTAAACTCTTGAGGGATCATGTTGACAGTTTCAGAGTACAAGGCTAAAGTTTAACCGTACAGTACACATCAAGTTTTTCTTACAGTTATAGACATTTATTTATTTGTACTTATAACTACGTATCTCCGTAACATACTTAGCCTTGGAAGTGTGCAGCTGTGCTTTGAAAGTGTTAGGGTTTTTTTAATCTTGGTCACTCTAGTACTTTCTGTCCTCTAAACACAAGTCCTTTTGTCCACAAGTATCCTTGTAAAATTTCAGTACATGCTTTCTTATCATACAGTGTTTTCCTTCTAGGAGTTGGAAGCAATGCGATGCTTGCCTTTTGGTCCCAAACTGTCATGTGACTTGATTTGAATTTTTGTCTATCAGTAGTTGCTTGTTTCTTACTCTCTGGTAAATCTTTCAAGCTTAAACTGGAGCTATGCAGTGCTGCCCATAAAAAGACCCAAATGTAATCCAAAGACAAAGAAATTGTCTTGCTCATTTTGTGTTTGCCTACCTGGTCTGAATGTTCTGTAGCCTCTTGGTTTTGCTATGTTTATTGGACCCTGATCACATACTTGGTCTTTTAAGCAATGCTGCAGTAATAATTAAAACAATTGGTATCTTTTGGCAGGATTTGCTGCTCTTCCACAATATGCCAGATTGCCACTTTAGCACCAGTTAATCCCTGCTTCATAGAATATCCCAAGTTACTGTGTTTCTAGTTAGAAGGAGAACATGGATGAAGAGCTGAGGAGTTTCTGAAGGGGAGTTGAGAGATAAGATGATGTATTCCAGATGTGTGCTTTTTCTGCTCTGGGGTACAGAATCCACTCATCACAGAGGGAAGGGATATATTAATAAGGGGCAGATTATTTTTGTTGCCATAAAATACGAGTTAGGATGCCTTCCCGCTGTTTCCTTTGTGACTGTGTAGGAGAGGCGCTCCCTGGATAGCTGAGGCAGTTGCGAACTGAAGCTGAGTTGTGTATTACCAGCCATTGTAACAAGGTGAAAGTCTGGGTATAAACTAGCAACACTAACAAG